>NC_057794.1:451012026-451041829 GCF_018294505.1 Triticum aestivum
AGCCGAAGCACTTCAGACGTCAGCGACGGAGCGGCGCGCGCCGGATTGGACTGGAACGCCTACTAGGCTAGGTCTGCTTCCGGCCGCCCTCGCAACGTGCAGGTGTGCTCAGGGCGATGGGCCCAGACCCCTGCGCGCTTAGGTTTAGACCGGCGTGCTGGCCTCTCTGTTGTGCCTAGGTGGGGCTGCGACGTGTTGATCTTCCGAGGCCGGGCATGACCCAGGAAAGTGTGTCCGGCCAAATGGGATCGAGCGTGTTGGGCTATGTGGTGCACCCCTGCAGGGAAGTTAATCTATTCGAATAGCCGTGATCTTCGGTAACAGGACGACTTGGAGTTGTACCTTGACCTTATGACAACTAGAACCGGATACTTAATAAAACACACCCTTCCAAGTTCCACAGACAACCCGGTGATCGCTTTTCCGCAGGGCGACGAGGAGAGGATCGCCGGGTAGGATTATGCTATGCGATGCTACGTGGAGATGCTACTTGAGATGCTGCTTGGATATGCTACTTGAAGATGCTACTTGGAGGACTTCAATCTACTCTCTCCTACATGCTGCAAGACGGAGGCTGCCAGAAGCGTAGTCTTCGACAGGATTAGCTATCCCCCTTTTATTCTGGCATTCTGCAGTTCAGTCCACTGATATGGCCTCCTTACACATATACCCATGCATATGTAGTTTAGTTCCTTGCTTGCGAGTACTTTGGATGAGTACTCACGGTTGCTTTCTCCCCCCTTTTTCCCCCTTTCCTTTCTTTCTGGTTGTTGCAACCAGATGCTGGAGTCCAGGAGCCAGACGCCACCGTCGACGACGACCCCTACTACACTGGAGGTGCCTACTACTACGTGCTGCCAGCCGACGACGACCTGGAGTAGTTAGGAGGATCCCAGGCAGGAGGCCTGCGCCTCTTTCGATCTGTATCCCAGTTTGTGCTAGCCATCTTATGGCAACTTGTTTAACTTATGTCTGTACTCAGATATTGTTGCTTCCGCTGACTCGTCTATGATCGAGCACTTGTATTCGAGCCCTCGAGGCCCCTGGCTTGTATTATGATGCTTGTATGACTTATTTTTATTTGTAGAGTTGTGTTGTGATATCTTCCCGTGAGTCCCTGATCTTGATCGTACACATTTGCGTGCATGATTAGTGTACGATTGAATCGGGGGCGTCACAGTCCATAACTTGAGGATTATCCTCATTGCTGCACAGAAGAATTGCGTCCTGGAAGCACCGCTAGGTGACAAACCCGTTGCAGGAGCAACACCAGATGTTATGAACGTCTGCCAGAGCAAAGCTGATGACTACTCGATAGTTCAGTGTGCCATGCTTTACGGCTTAGAACCGGGGCTTCAACAACGTTTTGAACGTCATGGAGCATATGAGATGTTCCAGGAGTTGAAGTTAATATTTCAAGCAAATGCTCGGATTGAGAGATATGAAGTCTCCAATAAGTTCTACAGCTGCAAAATGCAGGAGAATAGTTTTGTCAGTGAACATATACTCAGAATGTCTGGGTACCACAACCACTTGACTCAGCTGGGAGTTAATCTTCCTGATGATAGTGTCATTGACAGAGTTCTTCAATCACTACCACCAAGCTACAAGAGCTTCGTGATGAACTATAATATGCAAGGGATGGATAAGGCAATTCTCGAGCTCTTCGCAATGCTAAAGGCTGCGGAGGTAGAAATCAAGAAAGAGCATCAAGTGTTGATGGTCAACAAGACCACCAGTTGCAAGAAAAAGGGTAAAGGGAAGAAGGGGAATTTCAAGAAGAACGGCAAGCAAGTTGCTGCTCAAGTGAAGAAGCCCAAGTCTGGACCTAAGCCCGAGACTGAGTGCTTCTACTACAAAGGAACTGGTCACTGGAAGCGGAACTGCCCCAAGTATTTGGCGGATAAGAAGGATGGCAAAGTGAAAGGTATATTTGATATACACGTTATTTATGTGTACCTTACTAATGCTCGCAGTAGCGCCTGGGTATTTGATACTGGTTTTGTTGCTAATATTTGCAACTCGAAACAAGGGCTACGGATTACGCGAAGATTGGCTAAGGACGAGGTGACGATGTGCATGGGAAATGGTTCCAAAGTCGATGTGATCGCCGTCGGCATGCTACCTCTACATCTACCTTCGGGATTAGTTTTAGACCTAAATAATTGTTATTTGGTAACTGCGTTGAGCATGAACATTATATCTGGATCTTGTTTGATGCGAGACGGTTATTCATTTAAATCAGAGAATAATGGTTATTCTAGTTAGATGAGTAATATCTTTTATGGCCATGCACCATTGATGAGTGGTCTATTTTTACTAAATCTTGATAGTAGTGATACACATGTCCATAGTATTGAAGCCAAAAGATATAAGTTTAATAATGATAGTGCAACTTATTTGTGGCACTTCCGTTTAGGTCATATTGGTGTAAAGCGCATGAAGAAACTCCATACTGATGGGATTTTGGAATCACTTGATGCTTGCGAACCATGCCTCATGGGCAAGATGACTAATACCCCGTTCTCCAGAACAATGGAGCGAGCAACAGACTTGTTGGAAATAATACATACTGATGTATGCGGTCCGATGAGTGTTGATGCTCGCGGCGGGTATCGTTATTTTCTTACCTTCACAGATGATTTGAGCAGATATGGGTATATCTACTTGATGAAACATAAGTTTGAAACATTTGAAAAGCTCAAAGAATTTCAGAGTGAAGTGGAAAATCATCGTAACAAGAAAATAAAGTTTCTACGATCTGATCGTGGAGGAGAATATTTGAGTTACGAGTTTGGTCTTCATTTGAAACAGTGCGGAATAGTTTCGTAACTCACGCCACCTAGAGCACCATAGCGTAATGGTGTGTCCGAATGTCGTAACCGCACTTTATTAGATATGGTGCGATCTATGATGTCTCTTACTAATTTACCGCTATCGTTTTGGGGTTATGCTTTAGAGACGGCTACATTCACGTTAAATAGGGCACCATCGAAATCTGTTGAGACGACACCTTATGAACTGTGGTTTGGCAAGAAACCCAAGTTGTCGTTTCTTAAAGTTTGGGGCTGCGATGCTTATGTGAAAAAGCTTCAACCTGATAAGCTTGAACCCAAATCGGAGAAATGTGTCTTCATAGGATACCCAAAGGAGACTGTTGGGTACACCTTCTATCACAGATCTGAAGGCAAGATATTCGTTGCTAAGAATGGATCCTTTCTAGAGAAGGAGTTTCTCTCGAAAGAAGTGAGTGGGAGGAAAGTAGAACTTGATGAGGTAAATGTACCTACTCCCTTATTGGAAAGTAGTTCATCGCAGAAAACAGTTCCAGTGATTCCTACAGCAGTAAGTGAGGAAGCTAATGATGATGATCATGAAACTTCTGATCAAGTTTCTACCGAACCTCGTAAGTCTACCAGAGTAAGATCCGCACCAGAGTGGTATGGTAATCCTGTTCTGTAGGTCATGTTACTTGACCATGACGAGCCTACGAACTATGAGGAAGCGATGATGAGCCCAGGCATCGAAACCCTATCATTTTCTGTAGGTATGTACATCCCACACGGTAATCCGAGAAAATCATTTCCGTAGGTATATACATCCCACACAGTGAATCCCAGAAAATCATTTCCGTTCGTATGTATATCACACACGGTCAATCCAAGGAATATGTTTTCATTCTTATGTACATCCCACACAGTCAATCCAGGGAAAACATTTCCGTTCGGATGTACATCCCACATGGTTTTATGTATACACTCGTGTGTGAAAGGTGTAACTATTACACACGGTCTGCCTTGGTTAACTGTTTGCTTTCACTAACTACATCACACATGATTTGATGTAGAAAACTGTGTGGCATTGGGCTATCCATCACAAGCGCTTTTACTGCGAGAACCGTTTGCAAAGTTCCATGACTGTCTGTTCTCTTTTTATTTTGCCTGTAATTTATTATTCTAATTGGAAATTTTGAAATACGAAATGTGCAATTCAAATTCTCAGCACAATGGTTCAACAACGAATCCATAAATAAAGTTGCCAGTATAATATGTTTAGTAATTACAGGATTAGACAGCAATTAACTATGATGAACCATAATATTTAAAGGCGGTAAAGGTGAAGAGACAAGTGTAAATCATTTTGACTGCCGACGGTGTTGAAGAAACGGAATGCCCATAATGTGCCTTCCTGCATGCCATAGGCACGAACCACTTTTGTCCAATCCCTTGTGATGATCGCCCACCCATCCTTCACCGCCTCCAGGAAGACTTCTAGAGCATTCTCATGGTAGCATGAATTATATACTTTAACCTTAGTTGCCTCCACTCCGGTTGTTGAGGATATCACTACTGGGCGTAAACCGGCCTATCTGGGCCGGGTTAACTTCTTCAGTAGTTAACTATGTTGAAACCCAAGAAGGCAGATGAGGGCTCAAGGCCCATAGCCGGTTCAAGGCCTGTAGCCGTAAACCGGCGTTGGTATGTAACTTGTATTGTAAGTTAGGAATAAGTAGAGACCAAACCGGACACATCTATGAGCCGGTATTGGGAATCCGTGAACCGACGGGCGTCACCCGTGTATATAAGGGGACGACCCGGCGGCGGTTCAAGGAAAAACAGACAACAACTCGAGACTTAGGCGAAGCTTGTTTGCTCCCTAGTCATCGAAACCCCATCAATTACATCACAACTAGACGTAGGCTTTTACCTTCATCGAAGGGGCCGAACTAGTATAAACTCTCTTGCGTCCCTGTGTCCGCTTTAACCCCTTCAAGCTAACCCGTCGCGATGGCTCCACGACTAAGTCCTTTCTCTAGGACATCTGCCGTGACAAAACCACGACAGTTGGCGCCCACCGTGGGGCTATCGCATGATGGTTTCAAGTTCTTGGAGGGCCGCTTTGAAGGACTCGAGGGCTACGTTGTGGGCCGGATGACTAAGAGTCATCGCGGCAAGCTCTACATCGATGATGCAGGCTGGGGCCCCGAGGCCGGCTCAGTTGAGTACGGGTACCGGGTCCCCTTTGGTGGCATACACGTTTTCATCGGCAGGATCGGTGAACCGGGCCCTGAGCCGGACATCTGCACCGACCTCGTCGAAACGGCTCAGTGTGCGCGATCCGCCCGGGTTAAACCGGCCGTGAAGCGTGCCTTCATGGGAGTCATCCATGGAGGAAGTTATGAGGATGGATCGGAATCTCGCGGTGAGACCGTCGTTTATTCCGGCGACGAGTCATCAATCGGAGAAACCGAATCTCTATATCAGCTACAAGATGGCCGGATTGGGGGCTGTTCCGATGGCGACAGTATTCCGGACCCCTCTGATCAACCCAACCGAGTTGGAATATTCATGACCGGCACACAAGCAACGCTTCATTCTTCGACCGCTGCGCCAATAACCTCCGGTTCAGCAGCGGCAACAGCTGCCGGGGCAGGAAGCTCTGCACGCCCGCCGGCTCAAGTTCTATCAGATCTATTTGATGCATTGGCTGTGCTTATGGCAGAAGCTAATCCGGCGGATCAGGAAGTCCACAACGCGGAGATTGCAGAGGTGGAGGAACAGATCACCCAGGCCAAGGCGGACCTGGCAGCTAAAAATGCCAGGATGACCACAGAGCGGGCCGCTTTAGATGCACAAGCCTACAGGCTCATGTTGGACCAGAACGCGTCGCATGAAGTCATGAGGAGGAAGTACCGATCCCGTTTGCCTTCGGTTTTCGAGGCCAGAGACCTTTTCAACACCCCAGGAGCAGGAACCAGCAATCCGCTGGAGGGAAACCAGCCAGAAGCCCCGGGGACCGGTGCGCCGGTTTAGCCCCGTCCGATGAATCTGCCTTGTCAAAACACTGTTATACCTCAGGCTGTTCCAACACCTCCGGGTCACTACTCCAACCCAATGGACAATCTTGTTGCCGCTGCTGCATGGCTGGAAGCCATTCCAATTGAAGGCGACTCACCACAGGCGATAGAGACGCGACGGGTCAAGGAGCTTCTTAGGACAGCTTTGGACCAACAGGAAGCTTACTTGTACAGCCGCGATCGGATCCACTCGACCCCTCGCCCAAGCCGGAGCTATAGCAGGCGTATGGATGAACCGGCAGTGTCAAGCAATGAACGACGTGGAGCACCCCATGGCAACAACCCGGCGGGTGGTGCTGATAATGCTCAGGAGGTGGTGGACCGGGCCCGAGCACGCAGGGAGGCCGAGTTAGCTGCACAGTATCAGGCTCGGCAGCTTACGCCGGTTCGTCCAACTATCTCGGTCGAACCCGGTGTTACTTCTAGTTCTTTGGGGGTGCCTTGCCTTGTCCCCACTTTACGCAATGTGCGCCTGCCCAAGGATTTCAAGGGCCCGCGCAAGGTACCAAATTACACGGTGGATCAACCCCCAGAGACGTGGGTGGAGAGCTATGAGATGGCCATGGAGATGCTTGATGTGGATGATGCGGCATGTGCGAAGTACTTCACCATGATGCTTGAAGGAACGGCCCGCACTTGGTTAAAAAGCTTACCGGCCAACTCTATCAGTTCATGGGCCCAATTACGAGCCCGGTTTATCAGTAATTTCAAGGATACATGTAAGCAACCTATGTCGATAGTGGACTTAGCTGCCTGTGTCCAGGAGGAAGGAGAATCAACGACTCATTGGGTGCGCCGGGTCTCACAAGTGTTGCATTCATCAGACCGCATCAACACTGACACCGCAGTCTTAACCCTAGAAGGCAACTGCCTGTTTGGGCCCCTAAAGCTGAAGTTGGGACGGATGAAGCGCCATTGCATTGACATGGGGACCCTCATGGCTGCTTTGGTAAAGTATGCTGATTCTGATAGTACCAAGGATCCCGAATCTGATGATGACAAGGCAGGGAAGGGAAAGAGGAACAGCAACTCCAAAGGTCAACAGCATCACTTGGCAGGCAATGGTGGCGGAGGCAAGCGTAAAGCGGATGGTAACATGGACTTTGTGGCTAACACCAACGCGCAGGACAAGGGCCAGAGACGCAGGGGTAAACCGCCAAATCCCAATGGAGCACCCAACCCTAACCCGGACCGCCTAAATTATCTACTGAGCTAGCCCTGTCCAAGACATGGAACGAAGGAGGTGCCAGCAAACCACCTTTGGAAGGATTGCTTCATTATGCAGGAGTTCAAGAATTCTAATGCTTTCCGGTATGATCACGGCTCCAGCGGTGGCTCAGGATCCGGGCCGGGTTACGGTGGAGGAAATTCCGGTTCAGGATTTAATGGTAATCCGGGCGGACATAATAATCAAAATAATCAGAACAACCAGGGTGGTTACAACCAACAGCAGCAACAGTCAGGTTACCAGAGCAACCCAAAGCAGTTGAGTAGTGGGCAGTACCATGTCTTCACCACTAGCTTGGACAAGCGAGACCGGAAGGTTCAGAGGCGGGCAGTCAACTCTGTTGAACCGGCCGTGCCCCGTTATTTACGCTGGTCTGAATAACCAATCATATGGAGCAGAGAGGATCACCCTCCCCAGGTTGATAATCCGGGTCAGTTGGCTTTGGTGGTGGTGCCTCAGGTGGGAGGTTACAAGTTCACCAAAGTGCTCATGGATGGAGGGAGCAGCATTAATATCTTGTACTATGAGACCTTCCGTCGTATGGGACTGACAGATAAAAATCTCAAACCGTCTAATATGGTGTTCCACGGTGTGGTACCTGGCAAGTCAGCATATCCTGTTGGTAAGATAGCTCTGGAAGTGGCCTTTGGAGATGATCATGATTCCAGGTCGGAAACATTGACGTTTGAAGTGGTGAAAATCCAAAGTTCGTATCACGCCCTATTTGGGCGACCGGCCTACGCCAAGTTTATGGCACGGCCCTGTTATGTGTATTTGCAGCTCAAAATGCCGGGTCACAAGGGGACAATAACGATTGACGGAAGCCGTAAAATCGCTTTGGAGTGCGAGGAAGGAGATGCAACCTACACAGAGTCAGTTTGTGCCACCGAGGAGCTGAAGTATTATAAGGACAATGTTGATCCGGCGGACATGACTCCATTAAAGAAGCCAACTACGGAGCATGATCCGACCCTGAAGTTCGAATCGGCAGCAGAAACTAAGCTTGTTGACTTCGTACCTAGCGATTCGTCCAAGCAGTTCAGCATCAGTGCCAACTTGGATCTGAAATAGGAAAGCGCGCTCATCGAGTTCATCCGTGAGAATCGGGACATTTTTGCATGGAAGCCCTCTGACATGCCAGGTGTACCGAGGCAACTCGCTGAGCACACCCTTAATGTGGATCCTAAATACAAATCGGTGAAATAGTTCCTCCGCCGGTTTAACGAAGAACGACGCAAGGCGATTGGAGAAGAGGTAGCCAGACTCTTAGCAGCTGGCTTTATTGTTGAAGTTTTTCACCCTGAGTGGCTTGCCAATCCGGTGCTAGTCCTTAAGAAAAATGGCACCTGGCGCATGCGTGTGGATTACACAGATCTTAATAAGGCTTGTCCAGCAGATCCTTTTGCCCTCCCCCATATTGATCAAATTATTGATGCTACGGCGGTTTGTGAGCGTTTAAGTTTTTTGGATGCATATTCTAGCTATCATCAGATCAAAATGGCAGTTAAGGACCAGGAGAAGACGACATTCATAACTCCCTTTGAAGCCTTCTGCTATGTGTCTATGCCCTTTGGGCTCAAGAGTGCCCAGGCAACTTATAAACGGTGTGTACAAAATTGTCTTCACAAGCAGATTGGCCGTAATGTACATGCTTACGTGGATGATATCGTGGTTAAGTCCAGGGAGAAGGAGACTCTGGTCGACGATTTGAAGGAAACCTTTGATAACCTGAGGACGTACAAGATGATGCTTAATCCGGCCAAGTGTGTATTTGGTGTACCGGCAGGCAAATTATTGGGTTTTCTGGTGTCCAACAGGGGAATTGAGGCTAATCCGGAGAAGATCACAGCCATCACCTCCCTGGCTAAACCGAAGTGTATCAATGATGTTCAACGCCTGGCAGGTCGGATTGCCGCGTTAAGCCGGTTTATCAGCCGCCTTGGTGAGAAGGCAATCCCTCTGTATCAGATGTTGAAGAAGACGGATCAGTTCGTCTGGAGTTCCGCTGCTGATGAAGCGTTTGAAGACTTAAAGCGGCAATTGGCCAATCCGCCTGTGTTCGCTGCTCCCATTGACAAGGAGCCGTTACTGCTATATGTTGCTGCCAATGCTCGTGCGGTCAGCGTGGCTATTGTGATGGAGCGAAAGGAGGCAGGTAAGGAGCATCCGGTTCAACGTCCGGTCTATTATATCAGCGAGGTACTCATTGAGTCCAAGCAAAGGTATCCGCATTGGCAAAAGCTGGTGTACGGAGTTTTTATGGCAAGCCGGAAGCTTAAGCAATACTTCCAAGGGCACCCAATTACGGTGGTCAGTTCTGCTCCTTTGGGGGATATCATCCAGAACCGGGAAGCGACTGGCCGGATTGCAAAGTGGGCTATAGAGCTTGGGCCGCATGGATTGAAGTATGTGCCTCGGACGGCGGTTAAGTCTCAAGCACTTGTTGATTTCATCAATGATTGGACGGAACTGCAAGTACCTGAAGAAAAGCCGGATCACACATATTGGACCATCCATTTCGACGGATCCAGGCAATTGGAAGGCTCGGGGGCTGGAGTCGTATTAACTTCCCCACGAGGTGATAAGTTTTGTTACGTTCTCCGCTTAATGTTCCCTTGTACTAACAATGCAACTGAGTATGAAGCCTTGCTCCATGGTCTCCGGATGGCTAAGGAGATGAATCTAAGTCGGGTTAAGTGTTTCGGTGACTCGGACCTCGTGGCTCAACAAGTATCTGGCACTTGGGACTCCAAGGACCCACTCATGGTAGCATATCGTTGTGAGGTGGATATTGTTGCAGGTCACTTTAAAGGCTATCAGGTGGACCACGTGGACCGACGGAAGAATGAAGCGGCGGACGCTTTAAGCCGGTTGGGCTCTCAGCGAAAACCGGTCCTGCCCAATGTTTTTCTGGATGTACTACACAACCCGTCGGTCAAGCTCCTTGGTGAAGCGGATTTGGATATTCCTAATCCGGAGGCTCAATTGGTGGCAGCTCTTCATGTCATTCTGGATTGGATGCTTCCTTACCTGGCATACATGAACTGGGGCGAGTTACCAGAGGATGAGACTCTGGCCGACAGATAATCCGGCGGTCCAAGTCCATGACTATTGTCAATGGCGAGTTGCATCATTGCAGTGTATCAGGGGCGTTTCAACGCTGTGTGTCTCCTGAAGAAGGCTATGAAATTTTACGTGAGATCCACGAAGGAGATTGTGGTCACCACGCCGGTTCAAAATCTTTGGTAGCTAAAGCGTTTTGCCATGGATTCTATTGGTTAACTGCTCATGCTGATGCGGAGGATCTTGTCAGACGATGTGACGGTTGCCAGAAGTTTTCAAGACATGCTCATGTGCCGGCTCAAGAATTGAGAATGATTCCAATTACTTGGCCGTTTGCGACTTGGGGGCTGGATATGGTTGGGCCTTTCAAAAGGTCCAAAGATAAGAAGACCCACCTCCTGGTGGCGGTTGACAAGTTTACAAAGTGGGTGGAAGCAGAACCTGTTAGCAAGTGTGATGCGGCCACGGCGATTCAGTTCATCAAAAAAGTGATTTTCCGGTTTGGCTTTCCACACAATATCATCACAGATAATGGTACCAATTTGTCCAAGGGTGCCATGAAGGAGTTCTGCGGACGGGAGCACATCCGGCTTGACGTTTCATCAGTGGCACACCCACAGTCCAATGGTCAAGCAGAAAGGGCTAATCAAGAGATCTTGAGAGGCATCAAGCCCCGGCTTATGGTTCCTTTGCAGAGAATGTCGGGTTGTTGGGTAGAAGAGTTACCATCTGTGTTATGGAGCATCAATACTACACCCAACAGATCAACAGGATACACGCCGTTCTTCATGGTTTACGGAGCGGAGGCGGTTCTCCCTAGTGATATCCGTCATGATTCATCTCGTGTGGCGGCTTATGTTGAAGCGGACAATGAGACAGCACGGCAAGACGCTTTGGACCTGTTGGATGAAGAACGTGACATAGCAGCCGCCCGCTCGGCGATTTACCAACAGGATCTTCGTCGTTATCATAGTCGCCGAGTCAGAACCAGAACCTTTCAGGAAGGAGATTTGGTGCTTCGTCTCATCCAAGATCACACTGATATGCATAAGCTATCCCCACCTTGGGAGGGGCCTTTCGTGGTCAGCAAGAATCTGCACAACGGGTCATACTATCTGATCGATATTCAAGAGCATAAAGACTCACGTACATCAGAGGAGGAGACCAACAGGCCATGGAACTTAGCTCATCTTCGGCCTTATTATACCTGAGCATTTGGCTCTACTTATGTACATATTACGATGATGTATATATTATGACTAAATATAATAAACTGGAACCTCAGCTAAAGCAGGGTATCTGTTCTTTTACATCATGTGTGGTTAGACGGAGTTGTTCTAAAGAGGCCTCCGGTTTACCCCTTGAGTTAGCTTTTCAAAGCATCATGTTATATCACTTGGGGGCTTGGTCGTGTCCGAACCAATGCAACACCTCTTGATAGGCGAAAGCCACCAGATCACTTGGGGACTTGGTCACGTCTGAACCAGTCACGCCTCTTGATCGGCCTAAGGCCACAGAATCACTTGGTAGCTTGGTCGAACCCGAACCATTGCCACGCCTCTTGATCGGCATAAATGCCACGGTTTCATTTGGGGACCTGGCTGACTCGAACCATAGCTACACCTATCGGGAGCTTGGTCGTGTCCGACCATGGTAACGCCATCTGATTAGCTCAAATAAGCCTCTTTTTGCAAACGGTTTTTTCATTGCCTTTGCTTCACAATTTTCTTTGATAGATATTTCTTTCTTTTTGTTGCGTTTTTAGACCAACAAAATTTTAAACCGGTTCACACTGTCAATTGACGGAACACGGTCCATTTTTAATCCGGAGACTATTTGCCCAGTTTGATTTTTTGTTAACATCCTATTACGGAGTAACACGGTGTTTTATAACCCGGCACGGTTTACATGGTAAACCGGCATTGTATATATACAGGAGCTGCTATCTCCTCCAACAGTGTGGGTTTATGAAACCTCCGCTTAAAGATTGGCTAAGCCAACTTCATGCCCAACGATGGCAGGTATTATGTATCTCAAAGATTTGATCATATGCTTAAATTTCAGATATTTTGATTTTATATATGCAGACATCATACTCCGCCTGACGGTACAACCGCGGTGGCACTTTAAGATTTTTATGTTGCAGAAAATACTTTGGAAAGTTCATCACCCAAAGAAAGCACAAGTTGCAGTTGTTATGCACGAAGGCATATTAAGATCAAGAGTGTCAGCTAGCCTATTACAAGGCAACATGGTGCCCAAAATAAGATCATTGTTTTTTTCAAAGGAGAAGCAGTTTAAACCGGCTTCCGGTTCAAGCTTGGTCACCAGCCTGGCCTGATGGTTGTGGGTCATCCCGCGCCGCTTCAACTTCAGTTTCTCTACCCAGCGGCTGGAAATCAACAGTTGTCCAGTCGATTCCCATTAATGCTTGAAAGACAGCTTCATCATGGATCAACAACGACGGTTCAATATCGGGAGCATAAGTATGCTTACAGATTGGAGGGATAAGATTTTCCGCTTCATGAATTGGTGCAGCTACTCGCTTGTTTTGATTGTCATATTGGGCTTGATAATGAGACAAGTCTGCTTCTTTAGCCAATTGACAAGCTAGCGGACGCACCTCCCGGTTTATTGCTCGCAGATCTGCTTCACTAAACTCTGACCCGTCTTCCTTCAAGCTGGGATAACCCTGAGCCGCTTCAATAGGATCAAAATCCGGCACCCAAGCTTTTGCCCGGATTAAGGCATTGATCGCACCGGTTCGAGCAGCAGATTTCTTCAGCTCTTCAACCCGGGCAGGAAGCACCGACAGTTTCGTCGGAGTGTCCTGAATCAAAGTGGGCGCCGGTTTATTGTGTGATGCAGTACAGATGATACGCTGTGCACCAGTGTACAGTTGTTCGATCAACGTATAGGCGACTTTCAATTTCTTCCGCACATCTGACCCCAAATGACCAATGTGTGTCCCTGAAATATCACAAAGGGTTAACAAACCGGCAGCTCTGTAAGACGGCAGAATCAATTCAGAAATCAAACCGGCTTACCAAAGATAGCAGTGTTCATGGCATGCACGTGCCGCTTTATGTTGGTCAGTTCGTCCACCACCAGTTTTAGTGCAGCCTCGGCGTCTTCTGCTCGCTTGGTTAAAGCGGATTTTTCAGTAGCCCAATCCGCCCGCTCCTTCTTGAAATCCTTCTTAAGCTGTTCCATGACGCTTAAGGCGCTGGTCAACTCCTCTTTTGCTTTTGAGGTTTCAGTCTGTTGGGACTTCAGATTTTCGTGGAGATCGGCAATTTGGGTCTCTTTTGTCTTCAGCTCAGCCTGCATACAGACAATTATATGATTCAGCAAGCAGTGCAAGAATTGAAGCACCAACCACATAACAAGTTATGCACTTGGCGCTTGGGGGCTAATGCATATTCGATCTTCCTCTTTCAATTGATTACAAAGTCCCAAGCTCAATACAAGTATTCAACTTGGCACTTGGGGGCTAATGGCTATTTGTTCAAATAAGTTCTGATGCGGCGATATGAATTACTTAAGTCCCGGTTTAACTACACTAAGTTGAACCGGCCCTTGGGGGCTACATCAGCGAATTTCGAGGCTTTAAGATTTATATTACTAAGTCCCGGTTTGAAAGAAGATTACAAACCGGTCCTTGGGGGCTAGGTGAGTCAGCAAGAATTGAAGCATACAAGCAGGAAAGAGCATATGGAAGTTACCTCATATTTATCTTTCATCATGTTAACCAGACCGGCTTCATAGTCACGACTGGTATATAGCCGGTTCAGATAGCCAGAATGGATGTCTTGGGCGTTCAGAGTAGCGTAAGTCGCCAGATCAACATTCCACTTGCCCTTGCCAAAGGCAGCAAATTCTTCCTTGGCAGTATGTTTAGACAAAGCGACAGGATTTCTTGGCTCTGTATGGCCAATGCCAGTAATAACAACTTCATCATCCTTGGCGTTGCCGGTTTGCATTGGGGCCGTCAGTTTATCAGTAGACTTGGATGGACTGGTGGATTTCTCAATCCGGATGGGGCTTCTGGGCTGGTCAACAGGACCGGAGGTATCAACATGTCTCTCTTCAGTAATAAAATCATCATCTTGTGGTGGTGGGTCGTTTGGCACATCCTCACGGATGGCCGCTTCAGGGTTGAGTACTCTGTCCGGTTCATGAATAACATCTTCTTCAGCCGCTTTATCTAGGCGAGCCTTCTTGCTTGGCTTAGGCTTGGCCCTGAAAGGAGTAACAAAGGTCAGTATAGTATATGCTACAAAGTAAAACACCAGAAGCATTATGATAAGTATGGCTTACCCAAGCACCGTTTTGAGCGGCGGTAGCTGGGTAGCTGATGACTCGCCAGATGATGAATGGGAAGTGACCTGATAATCGGAGTCAGACGGATTAAGAGGTTGACGAAAACAGCCCATTTTAGGACAAGTACTGACAGGCAAATTAGAGACCTCTGAATGGCGTTTCCGAACCGGACTATTCGGTAAACCGGCGGAGGTAACTACCTGGCCACTATGCCGGGTCGTGCGGCGAGCTTCGTGCTGTTGGGTCTTCATAAGAAATTTGGGATCCAAGTAAGCAAGAGGATGAGAAAATTTAACCTTCCGGTTTGCTTGACGGATTTTTAGTGAAGGCAAAGGATCTGAATCGGAGGAAAGAATAATTACCTCTGCAACATCAGCATGACTGGCTTCGGCATCATCCTGACAAATATCATCATCAATAAGGCGCATGAAAAATAAGCCAAGTGAATCAAGTTCTACCTCAAGGTCCGGGTTACCCACATCGTCATCAGCGGCCGGATCAGAGGAGGCAGTGGTTCTTTTCCTGTGGGTAGTCTTCTTCACAGCTTTAGTCTTTTGCCGGATTGATCTTTCCAGTTTGTCTGGTTTTTCTGGTTTCTCCTGCGGCAGTTTCTTGCTCCAAAACGGATCATTGCCCTGTTTAAACAGGCATTGATATTAAACAATGACCAGATATATCAATAACAGGTTCAGAAAAAAGAACAATCAAACTCTTACAGCTGGCGGTTTGTTGGTGGCACAGAAGGGAAGCAGGCCGGTTCGAGCACAGACGTGTTCCGGTTCATTCAGCATTTTATTCACAGCTTCTGTGATTTCTTCATCGGTAAGCTAGATGTTAGCATGTCGCAGTGGGTCATCAATACTGCCAGTATACTCGCACATCAAACCGGAGCACTGACTAAGGGGCAGTATGTTCCACGATATCCAACAGCGAGCGAGATCAACTCCTGTTAAACCATTGGCCATGAAGGCTCTGAGCTTGGACAGTTGAGGAGCATATTTGCTTCTCTCCTTGGCAGTCAACCTTTGCGGAAAGGAGTGTGTATTGCTAAGCCGCTCCAGACGAAAACCAGGCAAAGGATTTTCACCAGCAGGGGAGGTTTCTTTGCAATAGAACCATGTTTGATTCCACTCTTTGGGGTGGCAGCTTGGCGTGAGGGTATGTGACCTCTTTCCTTTTCTGAATCGCCACACCACCCAATTCCGTATTGGAACCGTCAGAAAACTCAGTACGACGGTTTAGATGGAAACAGTCTCTGAACAACTATATTGTGGGCTCCTCTTGAAAGAACACCTCACAGAGCACTTGGAAGTGACACATGTTTGTAACAGAGTTGGGACCAGTGTCTTGTGGGTGGAGTTGAAAATCGGCTAAAACGTCCCGGTAAAATTTAGAACCGGGCGGCTTAAAGCCCCGGGCTAAGTGATCTACGAAAACGACGACCTCTCCTTCTTGAGGTGTGGGAGGGCATTCTTTGCCAGGAGCTCTCCAATGGATAGTGTTTTTGCTACCTAAAGCGCCGATCAGGACTAAATTATTCAGTTGAGTCTCTGTGACGCGAGAAGGAACCCAGTTACACTCATATACTTGCTTAGCCATGATGAAATCTACAAGATAGGTAATTCCGGTTCAAGGATGCATTTATTAAAGTGCACTGGTATGTACAATGTTAAACCGGAGACAACTCTATCTAAACCGGAGTTTTATGAAGCAACAGCATCAGGCGGTTCAACAAGGGGACTAATGGTATATACCGGTTTGGCAATTTTTCTACAAAGTTAAACCGCCGGATCTAAGCATTGAAATAGTTGAGATTGCGGATAGATAAGTGTACATAAACAGATTTCACAAGATTTCTCTACAGCGACGGATCTGAAGCAAGTTCAGAAAAGAAGGAAAATATTCAAGGTTCAAAAAAGAACAGTACCGAATCAATGGGCAGAGATACAGGTAGATATATGGTCTCGAGGCATATAAGTAAAGGCGGATGCTAAGAACTACCGCTACACAGAGCAAAGGTTCACAGGTTCATCTAAGATCTATCATATGAGTACGAAGCAGACGATCAACACTGAAGAACTTGGAAACCCTAGAACGGATCTACGGAGGAAAAGGTGAAGAACTCACCGGAGCTAAGGAAGAAACAGAAGGTCGCCGCGGTGCTCTGGTACAATCAGGGTGATGCAGCGGCGAAGGTTGGAGCAGAAGACATCGATGGCGGCGGAGCTCCGAAGCTAGACGACGCGGGGAAGACGAAGCAGAAGGGCACGAAGGGGAAAAGAAATGACCCTTCGGTCTTATTTATAAGGTAAGGGGCATGTGTCAGGCGCGAAAATCAAGGAACCATGGGTCTGGAAACGGAGCTGTCGCCTCGATTGTCGTAGACCTATTAAACAAAAAGGTATCATGGATAAGTTTCTTTATAACAGGTGATGTCATGCCGGTTTACAACGACCAAAGAAGATGACATCACGGCGATTCAACAAACTACAAGAAGGTGTTGAAGATGAAGATTTTTGCTAAGGATTGACATGAACCTGTTCAAATCAATCTGGGGCCTAATATTGAGGATATCACTACTGGGCGTAAACCGGCCTATCTGGGCCGGGTTAACTTCTTCAGTAGTTAACTATGTTGAAACCCAAGAAGGCAGATGAGGGCTGAAGGCCCATAGCCGGTTCAAGGCTTGTAGCCGTAAACCGGCGTTGGTATGTAACTTGTATTGTAAGTTAGGAATAAGTAGAGACCAAACCGGACACATCTATGAGCCGGTATTGGGAATCCGTGAACCGACGGGCGTCACCCGTGTATATAAGGGGACGACCCGGCGGCGGTTCAAGGAAAAACAGACAACAACTCGAGACTTAGGCGAAGCTTGTTTGCTCCCTAGTCATCGAAACCCCATCTATTACATCACAACTAGACGTAGGCTTTTACCTTCATCGAAGGGGCCGAACTAGTATAAACTCTCTTGTGTCCCTGTGTCCGCTTTAACCCCTTCAAGCTAACCCGTTGCGATGGCTCCACGACTAAGTCCTTTCTCTAGGACATCTGCCGTGACAAAACCATGACACCGGTCATGTAGTTTGCAAGGTAATCATCAGTAAATAGCTTCGGAAACCACTGAAAAGAGAAAAAAAATCAAATATTGAGGTCTAATAGAGTAACTTGTTGTGGGAAGGGGGAAAATGCAACACATTACTTACCATCCTAAAGTTCACTATTGTCTTCGACAAAGTGTAAATAAAGAGCTTAATTCCAATCACCTATTTCTTTCGCCTAACAATCTTTCTTAGTTTCCTCACTTGACGCTTGTTCATGAATATCTCATTGCCCCATACGCAAAAGGGATCGAAGTGTGGATCAGTACCGCTCATATATGTACCTACAAGCAACCAGTAAATGTTAGAAGCTAAACTGAGATTGCACAAATGATGTAAAATACAACTACCTATGCTCCTAAGTACAAGTATTTTTTTAGATTTCAATATGAACTACATACGGATGTATATAGAATTATAGATATAGTTTAGATTAGAATCTAGATTCACTCATTTTGCTCCTTATGTAGTCTATATTGGAATCTCTAAAAATACTTTTATTTAGGAGATGGTGTATAAGACATGGGATGCAGCTAAGCTCGACGGCAAACAACAGCATCGCCCATTGTAGCCCTGTGTAAGTACATGGAAAGACAATGTTAACTACAACAGGGTTAACATCCACCAAAAATAGCAAATGGTAATAAAATGGCAGCATCTGTAGTGATATGTTCATTTCAAAAGAGTAGCACGGTAGCAAAGGGACGGATTAAAAAATGGATACAACTGTTAATTGCAACTGGCTTAACAACATCCTAATTCATGTTTTGTAAGTTTGTAGCCATTGAAATACAACTCTTTAAAAATGGATACAACTGTTAATTGCAACAGGCTTAATGGCCATTGAAACCGGTCCTGGTAAAAATGCAATTGGCAGAGTTAAACATCATAGGGCAGGTGCTGCCAGAGCAGATAATGGCCCAGTTGTCTATAAAAAGGTAGGGAAAATAGCTCAAACGTGTTAGCAATGTTTACTACAACATGCTTAATACATTGACAGTACAAAACATAGCCATTAATTGCAACTGGTATTGGTAAGATTGAACTGGTGGGTACATACTTGGTAAGTCCTTAGAGGTAGTTGTTGGGGCACTTCATCTTGGCCAGAGCCTGCCAAAGTCAGCGGCGGCGGAGGCGAGCTGTTCCTCCGGGTCGAAGTGTGGATCAGTGTCACTGACATGTGTACCTACAGGCAACCAGTAAATGGTAGAAGTTAAACTGCAATTGCACAAATGATGTGAAATACTATAAGACATGGGATGCAGCTAACCCTGACGGCAAACAACAGCATCGGCCGTTATGACCATGCGTAAGTACATGGACAAGCATGTTAAGTAAAACAGGGTTAGCATCCACCAAAAAAAGCAAATGGGGCAGCATCTCTAGTATATCTTCATTGCGGAGAGTAGTGCTACCTCTTGAGCACTACGTTGGTTTTCCCTTGAAGAGGAAAGGGTGATGCAGCAAAGTAGCATGAGTATTTTCCTCAGTTTTTGAGAACCAAGGTATCAATCCAGTAGGAGGCCACGCTCAAGTCCCTTGCACCTACACAAACAAATAAGAACCTTGCAACCAACGCGATAAAGGGGTTGTCAATCCCTTCACGGCCACTTGCAAAAGTGAGATCTGATAGAGAAGATAAGATAATATTTTTGGTATTTTTATGATAAAGACTAAAAGTAAAGAAAGCAAAATAAACGGCGCAAAAAATAGCTTGTTGACGGGAGATTAATATGATGGAAAAAAGACCCCGGGGGCATAGGTTTCACTAGTGGCTTCTCTCAAGATAGCATAAGTATTACGGTGGGTAAACAAATTACTGTCGAGTAATTGATAGAATTGAGCATAGTTATGAGAATATCTAGGTATGATCATGTATATAGGCATCACGTCCATGACAAGTAGACCGACTCCTGCCTGCATCTACTACTATTACTCCACACATCGACCACTATCCAGCATGCATCTAGAGTATTAAGTTCATAAGAACGGAGTAACGCTTTAAGCAAGATGACATGATGTAGAGGGATAAACTCATGCAATATGATATAAACCCCATATTTTTATCCTCGATGGCAACAATACAATACGTGTCATTTCCCCTACTATCACTAGGATCGAGCACCGCAAGATTGAATCCAAAGCTAAGCACTTCCCCCATTGCAAGAAAGATCAATCTGTAGGCCAAACCAAACTGATAGTTCGAAGAGACTTGCAAATATAACCAATCATACATAAAATAATTCAGAGAAGATTCAAATATTGTTCATAGATAATCTTGATCATAAACCCACAATTCATCGGATCTCGACAAACACACCGCAAAAGAAGATTACATCGAATAGATCTCCAAGAGAATCGAGGAGAACTTTGTATTGAGATCCAAAGAGAGAGAACAAGCCATCTAGCTAATAACTATGGACCCGAAGGTCTGAGGTAAACTACTCACACATCATCGGAGAGGCTATGATGTTGATGTAGAAGCCCTTCGTGATCAATGCCCCCTCCAGCGGAGCGCCGGAAAAGGCCCCAAGATGGGATCTCACGGGTATAGAAGGTCGCGGCAGTGGAATTAGGTTTTTGTGGTGCTCCTCGATGGTTTGGGGGTACGTAGGTATATATAGGAGGAAGAATAGGTCGGTGGAGCCACGAGGGGCCCACGAGGGTGGAGGGCGCGCCTAGGGGGTAGGCGTCCCCCAGCCTCATGGCCTCCTCGTTGATTGCTTGATGTCCACTCCAAGTCCTCTGGATCATGTTTGTTCCAAAAATCACGCTCCCGAAGGTTTCATTCTGTTATGACTCCGTTTGATATTCTTTTTCTGCGAAACACTGAAATAGGCAAAAAACAACAATTTGGGCCGGGCCTCTGGTTAATAGGTTAGTCCCAAAAATAATATAAAAGTGTATAAATAAGCCCATTAAACATCCAAAACAGAATATATAATAGCATGGAACAATAAAAAATTATAGATACGTTGGAGACGTATCAAGCATCCCCAAGCTTAATTCCTGCTCGTCCTCGAGTAGGTAAATGATAAAAATAGAATTTTTGATGTGGAATTCTTCTTAGCATAATTTTCAATGTAATTCTTTTTATTGTGGCATGAATATTTAGATCCGAAAGATTCAAGATGAAAGTTTAATGTTGACATAAAAACAACAATACTTCAAACATGCTAACCAAGCAATTATGTCTTATCAAAATAACATAGCCAAAGAAAGCTTATCCCTACAAAATCATATAGTTAGGCTATGTTTCAATTTCGTCACACTAAACGTTCTCATCATGCATAACCCCGATGACAAGCCGAGCAATTGGTTCATACTTCTTAACGCGCTTCAGCCTTTTCAACCCTTATGCAATACATGAGCGCAAGCCATGGATATAGCACTATGGGTGGAATAAAGTATAATGATGGGGGTTATGAGAAGACAAAAAGGTAGAAAGTCTCACATTGACGCATCTAATCAATAGGCTATGGATATGCCCATCAATTGATGTCAATGAGAAGAGTAGGGATTGCCATGCAACGGATGCACTAGAGCTATAAATGTATGAAAGCTCAACAAAAGAAACTAAGTGGGTGTGCATCCAACTTGCTTGCTCACGAAGACCTAGGGCATTTTGATAAAGCCCATCATTGGAATATACAAGCCAAGTTCTATAATGAAAAATTCCCACTAGTATATGAAAGTGACAACATAGGAGACTCTCTATCATGAATATCACGGTGCTACTTTGAAGCACAAGTGTGGAAAAAGGATAGTAACATTGTCCCTTCTCTCTTTTTCTCTCTTTTTTTCTTTTTTTTGGGCCCTCTCTTTTTTTGGCCTCTTTTTTTAGTCTGGAATCTCATCCCGACTTGTGGGGGAATCATAGTCTCCATCATCCTTTCCTCACATGGGACAATGCTCTAATAATGATGATCATCACACTTTTATTACTTACAACTCAAGAATTACAACTCAATACTTAGAACAAAATATGACTCTATGTGAATGCCTCCGGCGGTGTACCGGGATATGCAATGAATCAAGAGTGACATGTATGAAAAATTATGAATGGTGGCTTTGCCACAAATACGATGTCAACTACATGATTATGCAAAGCAATATGTCAATGATGGAGCGTGTCATAATAAACAGGACGGTGGAAAGTTGCATGGCAATATATCTCGGAATGGCTATGGAAATGCCATGATAGGTAGGTATGGTGGCTGTTTTGAGGAAGATATAAGGAGGTTTATGTGTGATAGAGCGTATCATATCACGAGGTTTGGATGCACCGGCAAAGTTTGCACCAACTCTCAAGGCGAGAAAGGGCAATGCACGATACCGTAGAGGCTAGAAAATTGTGGAAGGTTGAGAGTGCGTATAATCCATGGACTCGCATTAGTCATAAAGAACTCATATACTTATTGCAAAAGTTTATTAGCCCTCGAAGCAAAGTACTACTACGCATGCCCCTAGAGGGATAGATTGGTAGGAAAAGACCATCGCTCGTCCCCGACCGCCACTCATAAGGAAAGCAATAAAAGAACACCTTATGTGTGAAAATTGTCACACAACTTTTACCATACATGTATGCTATGGGACTTGCCAACCTTAACACAAGTATTTCTCAATTTCACAATTACTCAGCTAGCACACTCCAATATTGCCACCTTTATATCTCAAAAAACTTATCAAGTATCAAACTTCTCATGATATTCAATGAACTCAATATGGAAGTTTTTATTATGCTCATCTTAGATGCCTATCACCTTCGGATTAATTTCAAAACTAAAGCAAATTACCATGTTGTTTAAGACTCTCAAAATAATATAAGTGAAGCATGAGAGATCAATAATTTCTATAAAATAAAACCACCACCTTGCTCTAAAAGATATAAGTGAATCACTAGAGCAAAAACTATATAGCTCAAAAGATATAAGTGAAGCACATAGAGTATTCTAACAAATTCCGAATCACGTGTGTCTCTCTCAAAAGGTGTGTGCAGCGAGGATGATTGTGATAAACTAAAAAGCAAAGACTCAAATCATACAAGACGCTCCAAGCAAAACACATATCATGTGGTGAATAAAAATATAGCCCCAAGTAAAGTTACCGATAGACGAAGACGAAAGAGGGGATGCCTTCCGGGGCATCCCCAAGCTTAAGCTTTTGGTTGTCCTTGTATTTTACCTTGGCATGCCTTGGGCATCCCCAAGCTTAGGCTCTTGCCAATCCTTGTTCCATAATCCATCAAATCTTTACCCAAAACTTGAAAACTTCACAACACAAAACTTAAACGAAAATCTCGCGAGCTCCGTTAGTAAAAGAAAACAAACCACCACTTCAAGGTACTGTAATGAACTCATTCTTTATTTATATTGGTGTTAAACCTACTGTATTCCAACTTTTCTATGGTTCATAAACTCTATTACTAGCCATAGATTCATCAAAATAAGCAAACAACACATGAAAACAGAATCTGTCAAAAACAGAACAGTCTGTAGTAATCTGTAGGTTTCGAATACTTATGGAACCCCAAAAATTCTAAAATAAATTTCTGGACATGAGTAATTTATCTATTAATCATCTTCAAAAAGAATTAACTAAATATCACTCTCCAATAAAAAATGTCAGCAATTCTCGCGAGCGCTAAAGTTTCTGTTTTTTACAGCAAGATCGCAAAGACTTTCCCCAAATCTTCCCAAAGGTTCTACTTGGCACAAACACTAATTAAAAGCATAAAAACACATCTAAACAGAGGCTAGATGAATTATTTATTATTAAAATTAATCAAAAAGAAAGAAACAAAAATAAAATTGGGTTGCCTCCCAACAAGCGCTATCGTTTAACGCCCCTAGCTAGGCATAAAAGCGAGGATAAATCTTGGTATTGCTATCTTTGGTAGGAAATCCATAGGTGGCTCTCATAATAGATTCATATGGTAATTTAATTTTCTTTATAGGGAAGTATTCCATGCCTTTCCTTAACGGAAATTGGAATCTAATATTCCCTTCCTTCATATCAATGATTGCACCAATCGTTCTAAGGAAAGGTATACCAAGAATAATAGGGCATGAAGGATTGCAATCTATATCAAGAACAATGAAATCTATGGGCACATAATTCATATTTGCAACAATAAGAACATCATTAATTCTTCCCATAGGTTTTTTAATGGTGGAATCCGCAAGGTGCAAGTTTAAAGAACAATCATCAAATTCACGGAAACCTAGCAAATCACACAAAGTTTTTGGGATCGTGGAAACACTAGCACCCAAATCACACAAAGAATAGCATTAATGATATTTAATTTTAATTTTAATTGTAGGTTCCCATTCACCATAAAGTTTTCTAGGGATATAAACTTCCAACTCAAGTTTTTCTTCATAAGATTGCATCAAAGCATCAACGATATGTTTAGTAAAAGCTTTATTTTGACTGTAAGCATGAGGAGAATTTAGCACGGATTGCAACAAGGAAATACAATCTATCAAAGAGCAATTAACATAATTAAATTCCTTGAAATCCAAGATAGTGGGTTCATTGCTATCTAAAGTTTTAGCCTCTTTAATCCCACTTTTAACAATTTTAGCATCAAGATCTAAAAATTCCGAATTTTTGGGACGCCTTCTAACTAAAGTTGAATCATCTCCAGTCCCATCATTATAAAGATTCCTATTGCAAAACAAAGATTTAATAGGGGACACATCTATAACTTTTAGATCTTCATCTTTATTCTCATAAAAACTAGAAGAACACGCCTTCACAAAGCAATCTTTCTTAGCACGCATCCTAGCGGTTCTTTCCTTGCACTCATCAATGGAAATTCTCATGGCTTTGAGAGACTCATTGATATCATGCTTAGTTGGAATAGATCTAAGTTTCAAAGAATCAACATCAAGAGAAATTCTATCCACATTCCTAGCCAATTCATCAATCTTAGGCAGTTTATCTTGAAGCAAAGCATTGAAATTCTTTTGAGAAATCATAAATTCTTTAACACTAGTCTCAAAATCAGAGGGAATCTTATTAAAATTTCCATAAGAGTTGTTGTAGGAATTACCATAATTATTAGAAAAATTATTAGGGAATGGCCTAGGATTAAAGTTTCCTCTAGACGCATTGTTACCAAAATTATTCCCACCAACAAAATTCACATCCATAGATTCATTACATTCTCAATCAAAGTATACAAAGGCATATCATTAGGATCAGAAGGAGCATTCTTATTAGCAAACAATTTCATAAGTTCATCCATCTTTCCACTCAAAACATTAATTTCTTCAATCGCATGAACCTTTTTACCAGTAGATCTTTCAGTGTGTCATTGAGAATAATTAACCATAATGTTACCTAGGAGTTTAGTAGCTTCTCCTAAAGTGATTTCCATAAAAGTGCCTCCCGCGGCCGAATCTAAAAGATTTCTAGAAGCAAAATTCAATCTGGCATAAAATTTTTGTATAATCATCCACAAATTCAAACCATGAGTAGGGCAATTACGTATCATTAATTTCATCCTCTCCCAAGCTTGTGCAACATGTTCATGATCAAGTTGCTTAAAATTCATAATATCGTTCCTAAGAGAGATGATCTTAACGAGAGGAAAATACTTAGATATAAAAGCATCTTTGCACTTATTCCAAGAATCAATACTATTTTTAGGCAAAGAAGAAAACCAAGTTTTTAGCGCAATCTCTAAGAGAAAACGGAAATAGCTTCAATTGAACAATATAATTATCCACATCTTTCTTCTTTTGCATATCACACAAATCAACAAAGCTATTTAGATGGGTAGCAACATCTTCACTAGGAAGGCCGGCGAATTGATCTTTCAAGAGAAGATTCAACAAAGTAGCATTAATTTCACAAGATTCAGCTTCAGTAAGAGGAGAAATCGGGGTACTAAGAAAACCATTGTTGTTGTTATTGGTAAAGTCACACAATTTAGTATTGTCTTGAGCCATCGTCACAAGCAAGCAATCCAACACACGAGCAAACAAGAAGCAAGCGAAAAAGAGGCGAACGGAAAAAGAGGATAAATAAAACGGCAAGGGTGAAGTGGGGGAGAGGAAAACGAGAGGCAAATGGCAAATAATGTAATGCGAGGTATAAGAGTTTGTGATGGGTACTTGGTTTGTCTTTACTTGTGCCTAGACTCCCCGACAACGGCGCCAGAAATCCTTCTTGCTACCTCTTGAGCACTACGTTGGTTTTCCCTTGAAGAGGAAAGGGTGATGCAGCAAAGTAGCGTAAGTATTTCCCTCAGTTTTTGAGAACCAAGGTATCAATCCAGTAGGAGGCCACGCTCAAGTCCCTTGCACCTACACAAACAAATAAGAACCTTGCAACCAACGCGATAAAGGGGTTGTCAATCCCTTCACGGCCACTTGCAAAAGTGATATCTAATAGAGAAATAAGATAATATTTTTGTTATTTTTATGATAAAGACTAAAAGTAAAGGAAGCAAAATAAACGGCGCAAAAAATAGCTTGTTGACGGGAGATTAATATGATGGAAAAAAGACCCCGGGGGCATAGGTTTCACTAGTGGCTCCTCTCAAGATAGCATAAGTATTACGGTGGGTAAACAAATTACTGTCGAGTAATTGATAGAATTGAGCATAGTTATGAGAATATCTAGGTATGATCATGTATATAGGCATCACGTCCATGACAAGTAGACCGACTCCTGCCTGCATCTACTACTATTACTCCACACATCGACCACTATCCAGCATGCATCTAGAGTATTAAGTTCATAAGAACGGAGTAACGCTTTAAGCAAGATGACATGATGTAGAGGGATAAACTCATGCAATATGATATAAACCCCATATTTTTATCCTCGATGGCAACAATACAATACGTGTCGTTTCCCCTACTATCACTAGGATCGAGCACCGCAAGATTGAATCCAAAGCTAAGCACTTCCCCCATTGCAAGAAAGATCAATCTGTAGGCCAAACCAAACTGATAGTTCGAAGAGACTTGCAAATATAACCAATCATACATAAAATAATTCAGAGAAGATTCAAATATTGTTCATAGATAATCTTGATCATAAACCCACAATTCATCGGATCTCGACAAACACACCGCAAAAGAAGATTACATCGAATAGATCTCCAAGAGAATCGAGGAGAACTTTGTATTGAGATCCAAAGAGAGAGAACAAGCCATCTAGCTAATAACTATGGACCCGAAGGTCTGAGGTAAACTACTCACACATCATCGGAGAGGCTATGATGTTGATGTAGAAGCCCTTCGTGATCAATGCCCCCTCCAGCGGAGCGCCGGAAAAGGCCCCAAGATGGGATCTCACGGGTATAGAAGGTCGCGGCAGTGGAATTAGGTTTTTGTGGTGCTCCTCGATGGTTTGGGGGTACGTAGGTATATATAGGAGGAAGAAGTAGGTCGGTGGAGCCACGAGGGGCCCACGAGGGTGGAGGGCGCGCCTAGGGGGTAGGCGTCCCCCAGCCTCATGGCCTCCTCGTTGATTGCTTGATGTCCACTCCAAGTCCTTTGGATCATGTTTGTTCCAAAAATCACGCTCCCGAAGGTTTCATTCTGTTATGACTCCGTTTGATATTCTTTTTCTGCGAAACACTGAAATAGGCAAAAAACAACAATTTGGGCCGGGCCTCCGGTTAATAGGTTAGTCCCAAAAATAATAGAAAAGTGTATAAATAAGCCCATTAAACATCCAAAACAGAATATATAATAGCATGGAACAATAAAAAATTATAGATACGTTGGAGACTTATCAAGCATCCCCAAGCTTAATTCCTGCTCGTCCTCGAGTAGGTAAATGATAAAAACAGAATTTTTGATGTGGAATTCTTCTTAGCATAATTTTCAATGTAATTCTTTTTACTGTGGCATGAATATTTAGATCCGAAAGATTCAAGATGAAAGTTTAATGTTGACATAAAAACAACAATACTTCAAACATGTTAACCAAGCAATTATGTCTTATCAAAATAACATAGCCAAAGAAAGCTTATCCCTACAAAATCATATAGTTAGGCTATGTTTCAATTTCGTCACACTAAACGTTCTCATCATGCATAACCCCGATGACAAGCCGAGCAATTGGTTCATACTTCTTAACGCGCTTCAGCCTTTTCAACCCTTACGCAATACATGAGCGCAAGCCATGGATATAGCACTATGGGTGGAATAAAGTATAATGATGGGGGTTATGAGAAGACAAAAAGGTAGAAAGTCTCACATTGACGCATCTAATCAATAGGCTATGGATATGCCCATCAATTGATGTCAATGAGAAGAGTAGGGATTGCCATGCAACAGATGCACTAGAGCTATAAATGTATGAAAGCTCAACAAAAGAAACTAAGTGGGTGTGCATCCAACTTGCTTGCTCACAAAGACCTAGGGCATTTTGATAAAGCCCATCATTGGAATATACAAGCCAAGTTCTATAATGAAAAATTCCCACTAGTATACAAGCCAAGACTTGCAAATATAACCAATCATACATAAAATAATTCAGAGAAGATTCAAATATTGTTCATAGATAATCTTGATCACAAACCCACAATTCATCGGATCTCGACAAACGCACCACAAAAGAAGATTACATCGAATAAATCTCCAAGAGAATCGAGGAGAACTTTGTATTGAGATCCAAAGAGAGAGAAGAAGCCATCTAGCTAATAACTATGGACCCGAAGGTCTGAGGTAAACTACTCACACATCATCGGAGAGGCTATGGTGTTCGCCCTCCGTGATCAATGCCCCTCCAGGGAGCGCCGGAAAAGGCCCCAAGATGGGATCTCACGGGTACAGAAGGTTGTGGTGGTGGAATTAGGTTTTCGTGGTGCTCCTCGATGGTTTGGGGGTACGTAGGTATATATAGGAGGAAGAAGTAGGTCGGTGGAGCCACGAGGGGCCCACGAGGGTGGAGGGCGCGCCCAGGGGGGTAGGCGCGCCCCCTGCCTCATGGCCTCCTTATTGATTGCTTGACGTCCACTCCAAGTCCTCTGGATCACGTTTGTTCCAAAAATCACGCTCCCAAAGGTTTCATTCCGTTTGGACTCCGTTTGATATTCTTTTTCTACGAAACACTTAAATAGGAAAAAAACAATAATTTGGGCTGGGCCTCCGGTTAATAGGTTAGTCCCAAAAATAATATAAAAGTGTATAAATAAGCCCATTAAACATCCAAAACAGAATATATAATAGCATGGAACAATAAAAAATTTATAGACATGTTGGAGACGTATCAAGTAGCATGGTAGCAAATGGACAGATTAAAAATGGATACAACTGTTAATTGCAACAGGCTTAACAACATCCTAAGTCATGTTTTGTAAGTTTGTAGCCATTGAAATACAACTGCTTAAAATTGATTCAACTGTTAATTGCAACAGGCTTAATAGACATTGAAACCGGTACTGATAAAAATGCAATTGGCATAGTTAAACATCACAAGGCAGGTGCTTCCAGAGCAGAGAATGGCCCAGATGTCTATAAAAAGGTAAGAAAAGTAGCAAAAACGTGTTAGGCATGTTTACTAGAACATGCTTAATACATCAACCGTACAGAACATATCCATTAATTGCAACTGGTATTGGTAAGATTGAACTGGTGATTACATATTTGGTAAGTCCTGAGAGGTAGTTGCTGGGGCACTTCATCTTGGCTAGAGCTCGCCCAAAGTCAGCGACGACGGAGGCGAGCTGTTCCTCCGGGTCGAAGCGTGCATCAGTGCCACTGACATGTGTACCTACAGGCAACCAGTAAATGGTAGAAGTTAATCTGCAATTGCACAAATTATGTGAAATACTGTAAGACATGGGATGCTGCTCACTTCGACGGCAAACAAAAGCATCGGCCGTTATGACCCTGCGTAAGTACATGGACAGGCATGTTAAGTACAACAGGGTTAGCATCCACTAAAAATAGCAAATGGGCAGCATCTCTAGTGATATCCTGAGTCATGTATTGTAAGTTTGTTGCTGGTATTGGTGAAATTGAGCTGGACATGGTAATATTTGAACATCACACAGTGTGCAGTACTGAAATAAACAAGGCACGAACATGCTTAATACATCAACCGTACAAATCATAGCCGTTGCAAGTGGTATTGGTAAGATTTAGTTGGTCGGATCTTACCTGTTAAGTCCTGGGGGGTAGTCGTTGGGGGACTTCATCTGGGCCAGAGCCTGCACCATGTTGGCGGCAGCGGCGGCGATGTGTTCCTCCGGGTCAACAC
>NC_057794.1:451042166-451162917 GCF_018294505.1 Triticum aestivum
GGATGTTTTGCAGGCGCCATTTAAGCAATCAGGCCGGGGACGTGATAGAGATCGGTGGGCTACCTGACTGGATCCGAGCAGAACGTAGATGTGGTTGAAGCTGTGGTTGCAGCGGCGGCGGTTTGAGATGCCGGTAGGGGGAGGGGCAAGGGAGGGAGGGGATACTGAGGGGAAGGGGGTGTGGCTGGAGGAATAAATTCTAAAATCGCGCACCTAATGAAAATTTCGGTGCGAAACTTGAAACTTGGGCGGGGGAAACACACAACGCAGACAAAGCGCGTAAAATACACGTGTGCAAGAAAAAAGTAAGTTGGCAGATCCTGTCTCCAAAAAATGTACACGTGTACTTGATTTTTTTCAGTCAATGGTACTCCTGGTTTATTAGGAAATATCGCACATGTAACTGACTTATGGGTCATTAACACAAAAAATGCAGACGGGTACGGCATAGAAACCATGTGTTTTGTGATCTTCTAATGATTAACGCAAAAAACACACACAGGCACACATGCTAATCAGCACTCAAAGCCCTCAAAGGATGTTCTTACCGACATTGTACGTTAATACTACAAACTTAAAGTACTACTGGTAATTTGCTCTAATACTACAAACTTAAACTACTTCTCACATGCTGCCAACAGGGCATGCTGGCCAGACGCTGGCATTCTCCTTCCTGGCCTTGTAGGCGGCAGCCCACCGTGCTTCGATCTCTGCCAAGCTCTCCTCACCACGGCGTGCGGCCTATTTTTTCTTGCCGCGGCGGGACTCTCTTTTCTTGACTGCTTTCTGCCTTTTCCGCTCCTTCTATGCGGCTTTGGCCGCCTCTAGATCCACCACCCATTCGACCATGGCAGCCTCAAAGTCCACCCATGTAACTGTCTGGCCGGCGGCAGCGAAGAACGCGGCGCGGCAGGATGCCATCGCTTCCTTACCAGTTATTGTGCGCCGCGGTGCCATGGACGACGCTCGGAGAGAGCTCTGGGACGGAGGGTCCGGGCAGCCGTACAGTGCGGTGGTATTCAAGAGCTCAACGACAAACGAAAACAGAATTTTGGCTTCCCTTACAATTTTGCTCGTTCATTATCACACACGGTTCATCTCCGTCGCTTCCGGAAACAGTGTGCGCTGAGCCTATTGTGTGTTTCTTATGATTGGCCAGAACCCTAGCCACACAGGTCGCACGTGTGCACCGTTGGATGCGCCATGATCGAACGACAATCCACGCCCCTCACATCACACCCGTGCACCTGTAGCTGGATTGGATTTATATGCGCTAAATGCCTAGAAAATGCACATAATCCCCTAAATATGGTAAATGAGCCCGGAAAAATGCCAAATTTGAACACGACGATTTGTAGGGTGTATGTTCGTCGTAGAAAAAACTCCAGGGCAAAGAACGAAAAAAATTTGGATTCCCTTTCAATCTTGAGGATTTCCCTCTCAAAAGCATGGAACTTCCTCGGTGATGGTTCGATTTATGAAGGGCATGCATGACGACATAAGCCAAACCTTCTCAAAATTTTACCAGGGCATGGTGAGGTCATACCATGGCACCATGCCAGGCGTCATGTTTTTTAAGTATTTATTTCCTTTTTCTATAGTTGAAAACCCAACAAACAAACATTTGTGGTTGACTATTGCCACACATTTCATCGAAAAATCTTTCCATTCCTTGTAAAAGGCATGAGAATTTACTAAATGGCACGAGCATGGTTTTCTAGGCCATTCTTGTGGACCCTTTCATGCATCGATTGTTTGAACTTGAATTATGCGCATTAATGCCTAGGAAATGCACATAATCTCCTAAATATGGCAAATGAACCCAGAAAAGTGCCAAATTTGAACACAGTGATTTGCAGGTTGTATGTTCATCGTGGAAAAAAACTCATGGACAAAGGATAAAGGAAAAAGGAAATTTGGACCCCCCTTCAATCTTGGTGATTTCCCCCTTGAAACCATGAAACTTCCTCGGTGATGGTTCGATTTATGAAAGGCGCGCATCACGACATAAGGAAAACATTCTCCAATTTTTACTAGGGCATGTGAGTCCATACCATGGCACCACGCCAGGCGTCATGTTTTCCATCCATGTGTTTCATTTTTTGTATAGTTGTTAACCGAGTAAACGACGCGTTTATGGTTGACTATTGCCACACATTTCCTTGAAATATCTGTCAATTCCTTGTAAAAGGCATGAGAATGTACTAAATAACGCGAGCATGGTTTTCCAGACCGTTCTTGTGCACCTTTTCATGCATCGATTGTTCGAATTTGAATTATGTCCATTAATGCCTAGAAAATGCACATAATCCCCTAAATATGATAAATGAGCTCGGGAAAATGTCAAATTTGAACACGTTGCATTTGAGGCGGTCTGTTGATCGTTGGAAAAAACTGAATCAAAAACTAGGACGGAAATTTGGATTCCTCTTCAATCTTGGGGATTTTCCCTCTCGAAAGCATGGAACTTCCTCGGTGATGGTTCAATTTATGAAGGGTGTGCATGACGACATAAGCCAAACCTTCTCAAATTTTTACCATGGCATGGTGAGGTCATACCATGGCACCATGCCAGGCGTCATGTTTTGTAAGCATTTATTTCATTTTTTCTATAGTTGAAAACCCAACAAACAAACATTTGTGGTTGACTATTGCCACACATTTCAACAAAATATCTATCCATTATTCCTTGTAAAAGGCATGAGAATTTACTAAATGGCACGTGCATGGTTTTCTAGGCCGTTCTTGTGGACCCTTTCATGCATCGATTGTTTGAACTTGAATTATGCGCATTATTGCCTAGGAAATGCACATAATCCCCTAAATATGGCAAATGAACCCAGAAAAGTGCCAAATTCGAACACGGTGATTTGCAGGTTGTATGTTCATCATAGAAAAAACTCGTGGACAAAGGACGAAGGACAAAGGAAATTTGGAACCCCCCCTTAAATCTTGGTGATTTCCCCCTTGAAACCATGAAACTTCCTCGGTGATGGTTCGATTTATGAAAGGCGCGCATCACGACATAAGGAAAACATTCTCCAATTTTTACGAGGGCATGGTGAGGCCATACCATGGCACCACGCCAGTCATCATGTTTTCCATCCATGTGTTTCATTTTTTGTATAGTTGTTAACCGAGTAAACGGCGCATTTATGGTTGACTATTGCCACACATTTCCTTGAAATATATGTCAATTCCTTGTAAAAGGCATGAGAATGTACTAAATAACACGAGCATGGTTTTCCAAACCGTTCTTGTGCACCTTTTCATGCATCGATTGTTTGAATTTGAATTATGTCCATTAATGCCTAGAAAATGCACATAATCCCCTAAATATGGTAAATGAGCCCGGGAAAATGTCAAATTTGAACATGTTGCATTTGAGGCGGTATGTTGATCATTGGAAAAAACTGAATGACAAACTAGGATGGAAATTTGGATTCCCCTTCAATCTTGGGGATTTTCCCTCTCGAAAGCATGGAACTTCCTCAGTGATGGTTCGATTTATGAAGGGCATGCATGACGACATAAGCCAAACCTTCTCAAATTTTTACCAGGGCATGGTGAGGTCATACCATGCCACCATGACAGGCGTCATGTTTTGTAAGCATTTATTTCATTTTTCTATAGTTGAAAACCCAACAAACAAACATTTGTGGTTGACTATTGCCACACATTTCAACCAAATATCAATCCATTATTCCTTGTAAAAGGCATGCGAATTTACTAAATGGCACGAGCATGGTTTTCCAGGCCGTTCTTGTGCACCCTTTCATGCACCGATTGTTTGAACTTGAATTATGTGCATTAATGCCTAGGAAATGCACATAATCCCCTAAATATGGCAAATGAACCCGGAAAAATGCCAAATTTGAACACAATGATGTGCAGGTTGTATGTTCATCATAGAAAATAAACTCGTGGACAAAGGACAAAGGAAATTTGGATCCCCCTTCAATCTTGGTGATTTCCCCCTCGAAACCATGAAACTTCCTCGGTGATGGTTCGTTTTATGAAAGACGTGCATGACGACATTTTTACCAGGGCACGGTGAGGTCATACCACGGTACCACACCAGGCGTCATGTGTTTTCCAAGCATTTATTTCATTTTTGTATAGTTGTTAACCCAGTAAATGACACGTGTATGGTTGACTATTGCCACACATTTCCTTGAAATATCTGCCCATTCCTTGTAAAAGGCATGAGAATGTACTAAATAGCATGAGCATGGTTTTCCAGACCGTTCTTGTGAACCCTTTCATGCACCGATTGTTTGAATTTGAATTGCGTGCATTAATGCCTACAAAATGCACATAATCCCCTAAATATTGTAAATGAACCCGGAAAAGTGTCAAATTTGAACACAGTAATTAGCAGGGTTTATGTTCATTGTAAACTCATGGATGAAAGACAAAGGAAATTTGGGTTCCCATTCAATCTCGGTGATTTACTATCGCACATGATTCATCTTCGTCGCCTCTACGAACTGTGTGTGTTCACTCACACATGAAAAAGGAAAATAAAACCCTCGCCCACTTCGTCCCCATTCACTCGCCGCTGAATCCTCCGCAACTCTGCACCCTAAGCTCAACGGTTGTTGGCGGCAGGCGTTGGTCGCGCTCCAAACGGCACCGGATTTCGCCTCCACCGCTTTCTGCCGCCTATTTGCACCGACATTCTAGACTCTGGTCGACTGGGGTTTTCTGCAGGATTGGGCCAGGGATTTTTCTCATGGAGAAGGTAATCAACTCAATTAGCAAAATATTCACTCATCTCTTATCGCAGTCCGTCCTCGCTGTTAATCAACCGGCGGAAATCGCCATGGAATCATTTTTGTTCTAGCTGATTCGTGGGTGTTCATTCATGTGTACACAATGCGAGCACAAATCGGGCAACTATGGTCATGGCCAGTCGGAAATGAAGTTCTATCTCACCATTTCGGATGACTTCAGGGAGCGCTCGGTATGTTCAATCTCAACCTACCACGGTCGGCATGGCCTAAATTTGTGAACATATGCCGTCTGTTGCTACATTATCTATATATTTGCATCAAATCTTTGTTACATTATCTATTTTTAATTCTATATTTTTTTATTTTGCTTTCATATCTCTCTCTCTCATGGATCTGTTCTATCAGTTGCTCCCATATTTGCATCTTGCTCTGTTATTTCAATATATCTAATTTACGATCTTAATTTTCATTTCAAGCAGTAAATCCCTTGCTTTGCAAGAACAGGAGTAGAAGGAAACCTTGGGCTTTACTTTGCTGATGACTCCCAGGATGTCATTGACAATGCAGCATGGATTTACAATGACGGTTAGCGTAAAACTTGATAAAGATGGCACTCCTATTTTAATGCAGACCTTTGGAGAAAAATGTCTAAGTTTTATGAACTGAAAGCTGGCAATAAAATTCTAGTGCGTGCACCATCCTGGTCCAATTAACATGGATGTTTACTTCCCCAACGTCATCAGCCGATCAATGTCTGATCGAGGTTAGTGTCCTTTGAACTTTCTCCTTGCTGTCATATTACTATTTAAGCAACCAATTGATCACTATTTAAGCAACCAATTGTGATACCATATTCTGACTCCGTTCCTACGCAGTAACAAATTCTATTTACCAATTTATGCGCACTAAATATTCTTCTGCCATGTTCTGAATAAATAATACCTTTCCACCTTTTAAGTAGGATATGTTGGATGCATAGTGAACGATCTGTATGTTACTAAGCGTACCAAATTTCACTGGAAGGACTTGAAGCATGTCATAAACTTTGTTGATAATCTGACAAAGATAGCACACCGTATGAACGCTGGATTTTGGATGGGGTTAATTAGACCTATGGTGCACACACTGAACAAGACCCATTGTGTGCACAAAACGCTGGTAAAAAGTCTTATTTTAATGTTGATGATCATAAACTATATATATCTTCAATGATATGTTACAATTGTTTTTATTCTACATGTCAACAGAAATTGCCCCCTGTAGCAGTTCCTGGATCGATTTCCCGGCGTGGTCTAATTACACTTGTGCCTGCTAATATAACGCCAAAGTGATTGCAAGGTACTGCATTTCCTGCAGAAATGGAACCATTCAAATTAACAAGTTCTCGCTTCTCGTGGCAATTCATCCATATTGGAAAATTGGAGACACTGTTCTACTCATGATCTACCAAGGCACAGGAGGGCTCTTCCTTTTCATTGACGAGATGCCGAGTCGCCATGATCAAGCTGCTTCGAGTGAATAGTTGTGGTTGTTGGCCCTCAGCCTCTTAAAATGTGCTAGTTGTTACTATATATGTTAACTATGTAGATATGGACCATATGGTTGTTGGCCCTTAGCCTCTTAAAATGTGATAGTTGTTACTATGTTAAGTATGTAGATATGGACCACATGGTTGTCAAAACTCTGTTACGAAGATCCTCCTTTTGTCGAATAGTGTAACCACTATATATATGTTACTCAAATGTTGTTACCCAAGTTCATAAATTTTCATGGAAAGTATTAGTATCATACACAGTTCATTGAGTTTAAGCGTGTGCCCGATGACCAGAAGGCATTTGCAGATTAACTGTCCATATTGCAAATTCACACACATGTTAACATAAGGAAACTTTTGTGTAACATACTAATCATCACACACGAGTACTCGCAGACGCATCGTGTGTGATACTCCGCCACCGCAAGCAACTAGTTTGCATTTTCAAAGTTTTTTGTACACACAGAATCGCACACGAAGTAACTGCATTGACCGCCTGTGTTGTAATTTCACGTCGCAAACAGTTCATCCGAGTTGGCTGTTTGCCATGTATCACACACATCTTGTTTACACGACTCGTTTGTGTTCTTTTGGCTCAGCACACATAGTTCAGCCATGTGAACTCTATGCCGCATATCACACACATCTTGTTAAGTTGAACCATTTCTGTTGTGTTCCCTAATCGAAAACAGTTCGTCTGAGTTAACCGTATGTCGTATATTGCACACACATTGATATGGCTGCCCATTTCCGTTGCTCTACCTCATCGCAAACAGTTCGAACAGATTAACCGTGTGTCCTGCATCGCACACACATTGTTATGGCTGCCCGTTTCTGTTGTTTTGCCTCATCGTAGACAGTTTGAATGGATTAACCGTGTGTCCTACATCGCACACGCAAATAAAATCTGAACCATGTTTGATGCATCCTCCATCGCAAACGTTTTGCACCTTTTTGATGGTTTTTAACACCACCGTTTGCGATTATTGCATCGCACACAATTTTGGCAAAGGGTCTCTGATCGTAGTGTCGCGTTAGCAGTATCCTGCAATAGTGCATGTTCCTATGACTATGAGATTATGCAACTCCCAAATACCGGAGGAACACTTAGTGTGCTATCAAACGTCACAACATAACTGGGTGACTATAAAGATGCTCTACAGGTGTCTCCGATGGTGTTTGTTGAGTTGGCATAGATCGAGATTAGGATTTGTCACTCCGTGTATCGGAGAGGTATCTTTGGGCCCTCTCGGTAATGTACATTGATAACCCACAAGTATAGGGGATCAATTGTAGCCTCTTTCGATAAGTAGGAGTGTCGAACCCAACGAGGAGCTAAAGGTAGAAGAAATATTCCCTCAAGTTCTATCAACCACCGATACAACTCTACGCACGCTTAACATTCACTATACCTAGAACAAGTATGAAACTAGAAGTACTTTGTAGGTGTTTTTGGATAGGTTTGCAAGATAATAAAGAGCACGTAAATAAAAGATAGGGGCTGTTTAGATAAAGACACAACTAAATTATTTTCAGTAGAGAGATTTTTGTTACGAGAAAGCTATTTGTCCCTAGGCAATCGATAACTAGACCGGCAATCACTATTGCAATTTTATTTGAGGGAGAGGCATAAGCTAACATACTTTCTCTTCTTGGATCATATGCACTTATGATTGGAACACTAGCAAGCATCCGCAACTACTAAAGATCATTAAGGTAAAACCCAACCATATCATTATAAGGCATCAAGTCCTCTTTACTCCCATACGCAAGCAACCTACTTACTCGGGTCTGTGCTTCTGTCACTCACGCCACCCACCATAAGCAAATCATGAACATATTGCAAACCCTACAACGGGGATCTGATGTTGGGGAACGTAGTAATTTCAAAAAAATTCCTACGCAGACGCAAGATCATGGTGATGCATAGCAACGAGAGGGAAGAGTGTAGTCCACGTACCCTCGTAGACCGTAAGCGGAAGCGTTATGACAACGCGGTTGATGTAGTCGTACATCTTTACGATCCGACTGATCCTAGTACCGAAAGTACGGCACCTCCGCGATCTGCACACGTTCAGCTCGGTGACGTCCCACGAACTCATGATCCAGCAGAGTGTCGAGGGAGAGCCTCGCTAGCACGACAGCGTGATGACGGTGATGATGAAGCTATCGGCGCAGGGCTTTGCCTAAGCACTGCAACGATATGACTGAGGTGGATTATGGTGGAGGGGGGCACCACACACGGCTAATAGATCAATCATCAACTTGTGTCTATGGGGTGCCCCCTCCCCCGTATATAAAGGAGTGGAGGAGGGGGATGGTTGGCCCTCTACTATGGCGCGCCCTGGGGAGTCCTACTCCCACCGGGAGTAGGATTCCCCCCTTTCCAAGTAGTAGGAGTAGGAGAGAAGGAAGGGGAAGAGAGAAGAGAAGGAAAGAGGGGGTGCCGCCCTTCCCCTAGTCCAATTCGGACTGGGCCTTGGGGGGCGCGCGACCTGCCCTAGGCAGCCCCTCTCTCTCCCCTAAAGCCCAATTAGGGCCATATTCTCCCCGGCGAATTCCCGTAACTCTCCGGTACTCCGATAAATACCCGAACCACTCAGAACCTTTCCTATGTCCGAATATAGCCTTCCAATATATCGATCTTTACATCTCGAACATTTCAGGACTCCTCGGCATGTCCCTGATCTCATCCAAGACTCCGAACAACCTTCGGTACATCAAAACACATAAACTCATAATACCGATCGTCACCGAACGTTAAGCGTGCGGACCCTACGGGTTCGAGAACTATGTAGACATGACCGAGACTCACTTCCGGTCAATAACCAATAGTGGAACCTGGATTCTCATATTGGTTCCTACATATTCTACGAAGATCTTTATCAGTCAAATTGCATAACAACATACGTTGTTCCCTTTGTCATCGGTATGTTACTTGCCCGAGATTCGATTGTCGGTATCTCAATAGCTAGTTCAATCTCGTTACCGGCAAGTCTCTTTACTCGTTCCGTAAGGCATCATCCCGCAACTAACTCATTAGTTGCATTGCTTGCAAGGCTTATAGTGATGTGCATTACTGAGAGGGCCCAGAGATACCTCCCCGACAATCGGAGTGACAAATCCTAATCTTGATCTATGCCAACTCAACAGGTACCATCGAAGACACTTGTAGAGCACCTTTATAATCACCCAGTTACATTGTGACGTTTGGTAGCACACAAAGTGTTCCTCCGATATTCGGGAGTTGCATAATCTCATAGTCATAGTAACATGTATAAGTCATGAAGAAAGCAATAGCAACAAACTAAACGATCATCGTGCTAAGCTAACGGATGGGTCAAGTCAATCACATCATTCTCTAATGATGTGATCCCGTTAATCAAATGACAACTCATGTCTATGGCTAGGAAACTTAACCATGTTTGATTCAATGAGCTAGTCAAGTAGAGGCATACTAGTGACACTCTGTTTGTCTATGTATTCACACATGTACTAAGTTTCCGGTTAATACAATTCTAGCATGAATAATAAACATTTATCATGATATAAGGAAATATAAATAACAACTTTATTATTGCCTCTAGGGCATATTTCCTTCAGTCTCCCACTTGCACTAGAGTCAATAATCTAGTTCACATCGTCATGTGATTTAACACCAATAGTTCACATCTTTATGTGATTAGTTCACATCTCCATGTGACTAACACCCAAAGGGTTTACTAGAGTCGATAATCTAGTTCACATAGCTATGTGATTAACACCCAAAGGTGATCATGTTTTGCTTGTGAGAGAAATGTAGTCAACGGGTCTGCCACATTCAGAGCCGTCTGTATTTTGCAAATTTTCTATGTCTACAATGCTTTGCATGGAGCTACTCTAGCTAATTGCTCCCACTTTCAATATGTATCTAGATCGAGACTTAGAGTCATCCAGATCGGTGTCAAAGCTTTCATCGACATAACTCTTTACGACGAACTCTTTGTCACCTCATAACCGAGAAACGTTTCCTTATTCCACTAAGGATATTTTTGACCAATGTCCAGTGATCCACTCCTAGATCACTATTGTACCCTCTTACCAAACTTATGGTGAGGTACACAATAGGTCCGATACACAGTATAGCATACTTTATAGAACCTATGACTGAGGCATAGGGAATGACTTTTCATTATCTTTCTATTTTCTGCCATGGTCGGATTTTGAGTCTTTACTCAACCTCACACCTTGCAACACAGTCAAGAACTCCTTCTTTGACTGTTCCATTTTGAACCATTTCAAAATCTTGTCAAGGTATGTACTCATTGAAAATATATCAAGCGTCTTGATCTATCTCTATAGATCTTGATGCTCAATATGTAAGTAGCTTCACCGAGGTCTTTCTTTGAAAAACTCCTTTCAAACACTCCTTTATGCTTTCTAGAAAATTCTACATTATTTCCGATCAACAATATGTCATTCACATATACTTATCACAAATGTTGTAGTGCTCCCACTCACTTTCTTGTAAATACAGGCTTCACCGCAAGTCTGTATAAAACCATATGCTTCGATCACTTTATCAAAGCATATATTCCGACTCCGGGATGCTTGCACCGGTCCATAGATGGATCGCTGGAGCTTGCTCACTTTGTTAGCACCTTTAGGATCGACAAAACCTTCTGGTTGCATCATATACAACTCTTCTTTGAGAAATCCATTAAGGAATGCAGTTTTGATATCGATTTGCCAGATTTCATAAAATGCGGCAACTGCTAACATGATTCAGACAGACTTTTAAGCACTGATATGAGTGAGAAAATCTCATCATAGTCAACACCTTGAACTTGTCGAAAATATTTTGCGACAATTCGAGCTTTGTAGATAGTAACACTACTATCAGCGTCCGTATTCCTCTTGAAGATCCATTTATTCTCGATGACTCACCGATCAACGGGCAAGTCAATCAAAGTCCATATTTTGTTCTCATACATGGATCCCATCTCAGATTTCATGGCCTCAAGCCATTTTGCGGAATCTGGGCTCATCATCATTTCGTCATAGTTTGTAGGTTCGTCATGGTCTAGTAACATGACTTCCAAAACAGGATTACCGCACCACTCTGGTGTGGATCGTACTTTGGTTGACCTACGAGGTTCGGTAGTAACTTGATCTGAAGTTTCATGATCATCATCATTAGCTTCCTCACTAATTGGTGTAGGAATCACTGGAACTGATTTCTGTTATGAACTACTTTCCAATTCGGGAGAAGGTACAATTACCTTATCAAGTTCTACTTTCCTCCCACTCACTTCTTTCGAGAGAAACTCCTTCTCTAGAAAGGATCCGTTCTTAGCAAAAAAATATCTTGTCTTCGGATCTTTGATAGAAGGTGTACCCAACAGTTACTTTTGGGTATCCTATGAAGACACACTTCTCCGATTTGGGTTTGAGCTTATCAGGATGAAACTTTTTATATAAGCATTGCAACCTCAAACTTTAAGAAACGACAGCTTAGGTTTCTAGCCAAACCATAGTTCATACGGTGTCGTCTCAACGGATTAGATGGTGCCCTATTTAATGTGAATGTAGTCGTCTCTAATGCATAACCCCAAAACGATAGCGGTAAATCAATAAGAGACATCATAGATCGCACCATATCTAGTAAAGTACGATTACGACGTTCGGACACACCATTACGCTGTGGTGTTCCAGGTGGCGTGAGTTGCAAAACTATTCCGCATTGTTTCAAATGAAGACCAAACTCGTAACTCAAATATTTTCCTCCACGATCAGATTGTAGAAACTTTATTTTCTTGTTACGATGATTTTCCACTTCACTCTGAAGTTCTTTGAACTTTTCAAATGTTTCAGACTTATATTTCATTAAGTAGATATACCCATATTTGCTTAAATCATCTATGAAGGTCAGAAAATAACGATACCCACCGCGAGCCTCAACATTTATCGGACTGCATACATCAGTATGTATTATTTCCAACAAGTTTGTTGCTCGCTCCATTGTTCCGGTGAAAGGAGTCTTAGTCATCTTGCCCATGAGGCATGGTTCGCAAGCATCAACTGATTCATAATCAAGTGATTCCAAAAGCCCATCAGCATGGATTTTCTTCATGCGCTTTACACTAATATGACCTAAACGGCAGTGCCACAAATAAGTTGCACTATCATTATTAACTTTGCATCCTTTGGCTTCAATATTATGAATATGTGTATCACTACGATCAAGATTCAATAAACCATTCACCTTGGGTGTATGACCATTGAAGGTTTTATTCATGTAAACAGAACAACAAGTATTCTCTGACTTTAAATGAATAACCATATTGCAATAAACATGATCAAATCATATTCATGCTTTACGCAAACACCAAATAACATTTATTTAGGTTCAACACTAATCCCGAAAGTATAGGGAGTGTGCGATGATGATCATATCAATCTTGGAACCACTTCCAACACACATCATCACTTCACCCTTAACCAGTCTTTGTTCATTTTGCAACTCCCGTTTCGAGTTACTAATCTTAGCAACTGAACTAGTATCAAATACTGAGGGGTTGTTATAAACACTAGTAAAGTACACATCAATAACATGTATATCAAATATACCTTTGTTCACTTTGCCATCCTTCTTATCTGCCAAATACTTGGGGCAGTTCTGCTTCCAGTGACCAGTCCCTTTGTAGTAGAAGCACTTAGTCTCAGGCTTAGGTCCAGACTTGGGCTTCTTCACTTGAGCAGCAACATGCTTGCCGTTCTTCTTGAAGTTCCCCTTCTTCCCTTTGCCCTTTTCTTGAAACTAGTGGTCTTGTCAACCATCAACACTTGATGCTTTTCTTGATTTCTACCTTCATCGATTTCAGCATCACGAAGAGCTTGGGAATCGTTTCCGTTATCCCTTGCATATTATAGTTCATCACGAAGTTCTAGTAACTTGGTGATAGTGACTAGAGAACTCTGCCAATCACTATCTTATTTGGAAGATTAACTCCCACTTGATTCAAGTGATTGTAGTACCCAGACATTCTGAGCACATGCTCACTACCTGAGCTATTCTCCTTCATCTTGTAGGCAAAGTGCTTGTCAAAGGTCTCATACCTTTTGACATGGGCATGAGTCTGAAATACTAATTTCAACTCTTGGAACATTGCATATGCTCCGTGGTGTTCAAAACGTCTTTGAAGCCCCGATTCTAAGTTGTAAAGTATGGTGCACTAAACTATCAAGTAGTCATCATATCGAGCTTGCCGGACGTTCATAACGTCTGCATTTGCTCCTGCAACCGGTCTGTCACCTAGCGGTGCATCAAGGACATAATTCTTCTGTGCAGCAATGAGGATAATCCTCAGATCACGGATCCAATCTGCATCATTGCTACTAACAATTTTCCACTTAGTTTTTCTCTAGGAACATATCAAAAATAAACGGGGAGCTACATCGCGAGCTATTGATCTACAACATAGTTATGCAAATACAATGAGGACTAAGTTCATGATAAATTAAAGTCCAATTAATCATATTACTTAAGAACTCCCACTTAGATAGACATCCCTCTAGTCATCTAAATGATCATGTGACCCAAATCAACTAAACCATGTCTTATCATCACGTGAGATGGAGTAGTTTTCAATGGTGAACATCACTATGTTGATCATATCTACTATATGATTCACGCTTGAACTTTTGGTCTCCAATGTTCCGAGGCCATATTTGCATATGCTAGGCTCGTCAAGTTTAACCCGAGTATTCCGCGTGTGCAAAACTGGCTTGCACCCATTGTATGTGAACATAGAGCTTATCACACCCGATCATCACGTGGTGTCTCGGCACGACGAACTGTCGCAATGGTGCATACTCAGGGAGAACACTTATACCTTGAAATTTAGTGAGAGGTCATCTTATAATGCTACCGCCGAACTAAGCAAAATAAGATGCATAAAGGATAAACATCACATGCAATCAAATTATCAAAATATGTGACATGATATGGCCATGATCATCTTGCGCCTTTGATCTCCATCTTCAAAGTACCGTCATGATCTCCATCATCACCGGCATGACACCATGATGTCGATCATCTTGAGCTCTATCAACATGTTGTCACATGGTCGTCTCGCCAACTATTGCTTTTGCAACTATTGCTATCACATAACGATAAAGTAAAGCAATTGTATGACACTTGCATGATAACCATAAGGCTTCAGCCAGTTGCTGATAACTTTAACAAAACATGATCATCTCATACAACAATTTATATCTCATCACATCTTGACCATATCACATCACAACATGCCCTGCAAAAACAAGTTAGACGTCCTCTACTTTGTTGTTGCAAGTTTTACGTGGCTGCTACGGGCTGAGCAAGAACCGTTCTTACCTACTCATCAAAAACCACAACGCGGTATAGTGATTGCTTTTTGATCTTCAGAAAGAACCCTGTTCATTGAATCTGATTCAACTAAAGTTGGAGAAACATACACCCACTAGCCACATGTGTGTGAAGCACGTCGGTAGAACCAGTCTCGCGTAAGCGTATGCGTAATGTCGGTCTGAGCCGCTTCATCCAACAATGCCGCTGAATCAAGAATAAACTAGTGACGGCAAGCAATATATATATATATACCCATGCCCACAACTCCTTTGTGTTCTACTCATGCATATAACATCTATGCATAAACCTGGCTCGGATGCCACTGTTGGGGAACGTAGTAATTTCAAAAAAAATCCTACGCACACGCAAGATGATGGTGATGCATAGCAACGAGAGGGAAGAGTGTAGTCCACGTACCCTCGTAGACCGTAAGTGGAAGCATTATGACAATGCGGTTGATGTAGTCGTACATCTTCACGATCCGACCGATCCTAGTACCGAAAGTATGACACCTCCGCGATCTGCACACGTTCAGCTCGGTGACGTCCCACGAACTCAAGATCCAGCAGAGTGTCGAGGGAGAGCTTCGTCAGCACGACGGCGTGATGACGGAGAATGAAGCTACTGGCGCAGGGCTTCGCCTAAGCACTGCAATGATATGATCGGGGTGGATTATGGTGGAGGGGGCACCACACACGGCTAAGAGATCAATCATTAACTTGTGTCTATGGGGTGCCCCCTTCCCCTGTATATAAAGGAGTGGAGGAGGGGGAGGGCTGGCCCTCTACTATGGCACGCCCTGGGGAGTCCTACTCCCACCGGGAGTAGGATTCCCCCCTTTCCAAGTAGTAGGAGTAGGAGAGAAGGAAGGGGAAGAGAGAAGAGAAGGAAAGAGGGGGCACCGCCCCTCCCCCTAGTCCAATTCGGACTAGGCTTTGGGGGGCGTGCGACCTGCCCTAGGCAGCCCCTCTCTCTCTCCCCTAAAGCTCAATAAGGCCCATATACTCCCCAGCGAATTCTCGTAACTCTTCGGTACTCCGATAAATACCCGAACCACTCAGAACCTTTCCGATGTTCGAATATAGCCTTCCAATATATCGATATTTACGTCTCGAACATTTCAAGACTCCTCGTCATGTCCCTGATCTCATCCGGGACTCCGAACAACCTTCGGTACATCAAAACACATAAACTCATAATACCGATCGTCACTGAACATTAAGCGTGCGGACCCTATGGGTTCGAGAACTATGTAGACATGACCGAGACTCACTTCCGGTCAATAACCAATAGCAGAACCTGGATGCTCATATTGGTTCCTACATATTCTACGAAGATCTTTATCGGTCAAACCGCATAACAACATACGTTGTTCCCTTTGTCATCGGTATGTTATTTGCCCGAGATTCGATTGTCGGTATCTCAATACCTAGTTCAATCTCATTAACGACAAGTCTCTTTACTCGTTCCGTAATGCATCATCCTGCAATTAACTCATTAGTTACATTGCTTGCAAGGCTTATAGTGATGTGCATTACCGAGATGGCCCAGAGATACCTCTCCAACAATCGGAGTGACGAATCCTAATCTTGATCTATGCCAACTCAACAAGTACCATCGGAGACACCTGTAGAGCACCTTTATAATCACCCAGTTACGTTGTGACGTTACCTTTATAATCACCCAGTTACGTTGTGACGTTTGGTAGCACACAAAGTGTTCCTCCGGCATTCAGGAGTTGCATAATCTCATAGTCATAGGAACATGTATGAGTCATGAAGAAAGCAATAGCAACAAACTACATGCTAAGCTAACGGATAGGTCAAGTCAATCACATCATTCTCTAATGATGCCATCCCGTTAATCAAATGACAACTCATGTCTATGGCTAGGAAACTTAACCATCTTTGATTCAACGAGCTAGTCAAGTAGAGGCATACTAGTGACACTGTATTTGTCTATGTATTCACACATGTACTAAGTTTCCGGTTAATACAATTCTAGCATGAATAATAAACATTTATCATGATATAAGGACATTTAAATAACAACTTTATTATTGCCGCTAGGGCATATTTCCTTCATCTGATACGTCTCCATCGTATCTACTTTTCCAAACACTTTTGACCTTGTTTTGGACTCTAACTTGCATGATTTGAATGGAATAACCCGGACTGATGTTGTTTTCATCAGAATTGCCATGGTGTTATTTTTGTACAGAAATAAAAGTTCTCGGAATGACCTAAAAATCAACGGAGAATATTTTTGGAATATATAAAAATACTGGCGAAAGAATCAACACCAGGGGGCCCACACCCTATCCATGAGGGTGGGGGTGTGCCCCCTACCTCGTGGGCCCCCTGAGGCTCCACCGACCTCAACTCCAACTCTATATATTCATGTTCAGGGAGAAAAAATCAGAGAGAAGGATTCATCGCGTTTTACGATACGGAGCCGCCGTCAAGCCCTAATCTCCCTCGGGAGGGCCGATCTGGAATCCGTTCGGGGCTCCAGAGAGGGGAATCCGTTGCCATCGTCATCATCAACCTTCCTCCATCACCAATTTCATGATTCTCACCGCTGTGCATGAGTAATTCCATCATAGGCTTGCTGGACGGTGATGGGTTGGATGAGATTTATCATGTAATTGAGTTAGTTTTGTTAGGGTTTGATCCCTAGTATCCATTATATTCTGAGGTTGATGTTGCTATGACTTTGCTATGCTTAATGCTTGTCACTAGGGCCCGAGTGCCATGATTTCAGATCTGAACCTATTATGTTTTCATGAATATATGTGAGTTCTTGATCCTATCTTGCAAGTCTATAGTCACCTATTATGTGTTATGATCCATTAACCCCGAAGTGACAATAATCGGATACTTACCGGTGATGACCGTAGTTTGGGGAGTTCATGTATTCACTAAGTGTTAATGCTTTGGTCCGGTACTCTATTAAAAGGAGACCTTAATATCCCTTAGTTTCCAATAGGACCCCGCTGCCATGGGAGGGTAGGACAAAAGATGTCATGCAAGTTCTTTTCCATAAGCATGTATGACTATATTCGGAATACATGCCTACATTACATCGATGAACTGGAGCTAGTTCTGTGTCACCCTATGTTATAACTGTTGCATGAGGAATTGCATCCGACATAATTATCCATCACTGATCCATTGCCTACGAGCTTTTCACATATTGATCCCCGCTTAGTTACTTTTCTGTTGCCACTATTACAATTACTACAAAACTGCTATTGTTACTTTTGCTACTGTTACAGCTGCTATCATATTACTTTGCTACTAAATACTTTGCTGCAGATATTAAGTCTTTCAGGTGTGGTTGAATTGACAACTCAACTGTTTATACTTGAGAATATTCTTTGGCTCCCCTTGTGTCGAATCAATAAATTTGGGTTGAATACTCTACCCTCGAAAACTGTTGTGATCCCCTATACTTGTGGGTTATCAAGACTATTTTTTGGCGCCGTTGCCGGGGAGCATAGCTCTATTCTTTGAGTCACTTGGGATTTATATCTGTTGATCACTATGAGGAACTTGAAAGATGAAAGAACCAAGATTTTTCCCTCAACTACGAGGGGGGAGGTAAGGAACTGCCATCTAGCTCTGCACTTGATTCACCTTCTGTTATGAGTAAATTTGCGACACCTACTCCTGCTATTCATTCTGATATGTCGCATGTTATCAATGATGCCACTTCTGCTTTGCATGATGCTTATGATGAAACTACTTCTATGCTTGATAATACTATGCCACTAGGTGAATTTCTTGATGAACAACTTGCAAGGGTTAGACAGAATGAAATTATTGAAACTGATAATATTGATGAAAGTGATGATGAAGATTCTCCCCCTAGATATGAATTGCATGTTGTGCCTGAGGGTTATGTTATGGATGAAGAAACTTCTAGAGATTTTTTAGCTTGCAATGATAGATATGATCTTAAGAAACTATTAGCTAAGCTGAAAGAAAAAACTTTGAATGCTAGAATGAAATATGACCTTGCTTTTGCTACTTCACCTATCTGTATTTCCGATAAGGATTATGATTTCTCTGTCGATCCTGACTTAATTAGTTTGGTTGAATCTGATCCTTTTCATGGCTATGAATTTGAAACTGCTGTGGCACATCTTATGAAATTAAATGATATAGCCACCCTATTCACTAATGACGAGAAAACCCGCTATTACTTTATCCTTAAGTTGTTTCCGTTCTCATTAAAGGGTGATGCTAAAACATGGTTTAATTCTCTTGATCCTGGTTGTGTGCGTAGTCCCCAGGATATGATTTATTACTTCTCTGCTAAATATTTCCCCGCTCATAAGAAACAAGCTGCCTTAAGAGAAATATATAATTTTGTGCAAATTGAAGAAGAGAGTCTCCCACAAGCTTGAGGGAGGCTTCTCCGACTACTTAATGCTTTGCCTGATCATCCTCTCAAGAAAAACGAAATACTTGACATCTTTTATAATGGACTAACTGATGCTTCCAGAGACCACCTGGATAGCTGTGCTGGTTGTGTTATCAGGGAAAGAACTGTTGATCAAGCTGAATTGCTATTGAATAATATGTTGAGTAATGAAAATGATTGGACACTTCCTGAACCAACTCTTAAGCCAACTCCGAAGAAAATGGGTATTCTATTTCTCAGTCCTGAAGATATGCAAGAGGCAAAGAAATCTATGAAAGAAAAAGGTATTAAAGCTGAAGATGTTAAGAATTTACCACCTATTGAAGAAATACATGGTCTTGATAATCTGACACAAGTAGTAAAGGTAGATTCTCTCTATAGATTTGATAAGGGTGAAATCCCATCTACTAAATTTGCTAGCCAATGCTTGGATGAGTTTGATAATTTTATGGTAAAACAAGAAGACTTCAATGCTTATGTTGGTAGACAATTGAAACGTAATGCTTATATGATTTAACACTTGAGTGATTATATGTCTAGAGTTAAATGTGAACTTAAACTTATTAGTAAACATGATTCTATGGTTACCACTCAATTAGAACAAGTACTTCAAGCTCAGAATGATTTGCTCAATGAATTAAATAATAAGAAAAATGATAATGTTATTAGAGTTATGACTAGAGGGGGTAAAATGACTCAGGAACCTTTGTATCCTGAGGGCCACCCTAAGAGAATTGAGCAAGATTCTCAAAGAACTAATGTTGATGCACCTAGCTCTTCTAAGAAGAAGAAAAAGAAAAATGATAGGACTTTGCATGCTCCTAGTGAACCTGTTGTTGACACACCTGAGAATCCCAACGATATTTCTATTTCTGATGCTGAAACACAATCTGGTAATGAACATGAACCTAGTGATAATGTTAATGATGATGTTCATGTTGATGCTCAACCTAGCGATGACAATGATGTAGAGATTGAACCTGCTGTTGATCTTGATAACCCACAATAAGAGAATCAACGTTATGATAACAGAGACTTCGTTGCTAGAAAGCACGATAAAGAAAGAGAACCATGGGTTCAGAAACCCATGCCATTTCCTCCTAAACCATCCAAGAAAAAGGATGATGCGGATTTTGAGCGCTTTGCTGAAATGATTAGACCTATCTTTTTGCGTATGCATTTGACTGATATGCTTAAAATGAATCCTTCTAAGTATATGAAAGATATTGTTAAAAATAAAAGAAAGATACCAGAAGCTGAAATTTCGACCATGCTTGCTAATTATACTTTTAAGGGTGGGATACCAAAGAAACTAGGAGATCCAGGAGTACCAACTATACCATGCTCCATTAAAAGAAACTATGTTAAAACTGCTTTATGTGATCTTGGAGCCGGTGTTAGTGTTATGCCTCTCTCTTTATATCGTAGACTTGATTTGAATAAGTTGACACCTACTGAAATATATTTGCAAATGGCCGATAAATCAACTGCTATACCAGTCGGTGTTTGTGAGGATGCGCCTGTTGTGGTTGCAAACATTACTATTTTAATGGACTTTGTTATTCTTGATATTCCCGAGGATGATAGTATGTGTATTATTCTTGATAGACCCTTTTTGAATACTGTAGGGGCTGTTATTGATTGCAACAAAGGCAATGTCACTTTTCATGTTAATGGTAATGAGCATATGGTACACTTTCCAAGGAAACAACCTCAAGTCCACAGTATTAGTTCTATTGGAAAAACTTCAACGATTACTATTGGAGGTTTTGAATTTCCTCTTCCCACTGTCAAGAAGAAATATGATATTCTTATTGTTGGGTATGTTCATATCCCCGTTGAGGTAACCTAGTGTTATTCGAAAATTCTCCGGTTTCATGCTATTCGAAAAGAGTTTGTTAACAAGACTTGATCAACCTTGTTAGTGGATTCCTTTTGATGAGCATGAGATGGATGAAGTTAGAAAGCACAACTCTCTGTACCCTTCTTTTTACTTTCTGTTATTTAGATTAAATAAAAAAATAGTATTTTCTGTCTGTTTTCTGAATTATCCTTGCAATGAAAAATACCCCGGAAATAAAAGTTCTCCAAATGTCCTAAAAATTTAATATGATTTTTTCCAGAATATAAGAATGATTGGCACTGAGAACACACCAGGGGGACCCACCATGCGCCCACGAGGGTGGAGGGCACGCCCACCCCCCTGGGGCGCGTCCCCTGCCTTGTGGACCCCACGTGGGCCCCCTCCACTTATTCTTGCACCCACACACTTCGTCTTCCTCCAGAAAAAATCCTCCACCAGCTCAAACCTGAGTTCTAGCTCATCTTGCTGCCATTTTTGATCTCCTAGCTCAAAGCTCCATTCACAAAAGTTCTTTGGGGGATTGTTCTTCGGTATGTGACTCCTCCAATGGTCCAATTAGTTTTTGTTCTAGTGCTTTATTTATTGCAAACTTTTGCTGCCTAGGTGACCCTGTTCTTGAGCTTGCATGTCAAATTTATGTGGTCAAAAGTAGTCTTAATGCATGATATGGCCTTTAGGCACTTGTAGGAGTAGTTGCTATCAATCTTGTTGAGTTTGATTCACTTTTATTTCGAGTCACTGAAAATTTCAGAAGTTTTTCAGAGAAATAAAAAGATGAAGAGATTGTTAAGGGGCTCTTTGAGACGAAGCTCGAAGGATAAGCAAAGTCAAGAGAATAAGAAGCCCAAATATAATCTCCCTCGCACCGCGGAGGTTTGGCCGTGCGAATGGCCTTGTGGTGAGTTATTGAGAGCAACCGGGATTTATGAAGACTTTTATTATTTGGCTAAGAATGCAGGCCTCATCGACTTCCTCCATGACTAGAGTGAACAGTATCTCCTCCTCACTGATATTTTCGTGCAAAATTTTCACTTTCATTCTAAGAAATCACCACCTTCAGTGGAATTTCATTTATATGACGAGGTTAAGGAGATGTCACTTTATGATTTTTGTCGGATCTGTAAGATACCCTTTGAGGGCAGCATAGAGGAACCACATCGTAATGATGTGGAGGGATTTATTGATATGATTGTTGTAGGGGAAACAAGGAAGGTTTCCGATGCAAGAATTACTAGCATACATTTTCCTGTTCTACGTTACTTTGCAATATTTGCTAGTAGATGCTTAATTGGTCGCGAGAACAGTAGAAATCTTAGTGCCCCTGATATTGTTATTTTGCGCCATGCTTTGTTTCGTGATACCACTTTCAGTTTAGGCGCTATTGTTGCTAAACGATTAAATCTGAACCGAACAAAGGGTCCCGTCTTTGGAGGCATGTTTTCCTCGCGCCTTGCTGCACACTTTAACATACCTATTAGGCATTATTAGAAAGAGGAAAAGTTGCTGCCTCCTATTTTTCTAGATTATAAGAGTATGGTAGCACATGATTTTATCGTTAAGGATAAGAAGAAGATGCTCCCTCCTTGTTCAACATATTTTTAGGCACGTACCTTGTTTTGCCGAAGGCCGTTCATGCATACTGGAGCTTGACATCAGCTCCAGAGCCTGAACCGGAGCCACCACTTGATCCTTACCATCAGTCTGTTTATCAGTGGGATCCAAAGGAGATCGCCAACCAGTGGCACCCAGAGGATACTCCTCCGTACACCGGAGAGGGCGGCTTTGAGCCGTGGCCATAGACCAATTTAGGCCAAAAGCCTAAGCTTGGGGGAGTACGTATCTCTCACCGACATTACATGCATTTTCACACACTCATGCCAGTTGTCAGTGCTCATACTTTTTCATTGTACTATCCATCCTAGTTTAATTTCTTTTTAAAGCTTTCTTCTTGTGTGTTTGAAAAACCTTAATAAAAACCAAAAAATAGTTGTAGATTTTAGCTAGTTTACTTTACATGCCTTTAGTAGTAGTAACTAAAAGAAAACCCCAAAAGATTTCTCGTTCTTCTTTTGCTTGTTGGGAGCTTTCCCGTGTAAATAGTTTTATTTCCTTTATTTTCTTTGGGGGTCGAGAGGAGAAGACCATGATGAAAATGTTGAGTGGCTCTCATATGCATTATTGTTGATCTAACAAAGAGCCCATATTACCTTGTCTTCTCCCTTGTATTGAATGCTTGTAGATTCCAGCTTAGTCCAATGCACGTGCACTATTATTATTATCCACACCGTTCGGTCATGCAAGTGAAAGGCAATAATGACGATATATGATGGACTGATTGAGATGAGAAAAGCTGGTATGAACTCGACCTATCTTGTTTTTGTAAATATGATTAGTTCATCGTTCCTGATTCGTCCTATTATGAATGAAACATGTTTGCAATAACAATTAGAGATTATAGTTTCTCATGACATGCTTAATTTGCTATGAGTTTATAATGGTTTACCTTGCGTGCCAACATGCTATTAAAATGGTTGTGATGTGGTATGATAGGGTGGTATCCTCCTTTGAACGATTCGAGTGGCTTGATTTGGCACATGTTCACACATGTAGTTGAAACAAAATCAACATAGCCTCCATGATATTTATGTTCATGGTGAACTATATCCTACTCATGCTTGCACTCAGTGTTGATTAATTTTAATGCATGTTCATGGTTGTTGTCGCTCTCTAGCTGGTCGCTTCCCAATCTCTTTCTTGCCTTCACTTGTACTAAGCAGGAATGCTGCTTGTGAATCCACTTCCATAAACCCCCAAAGTTATTCCATATGAGTCCACCATACCTGTTGGAAATATGCCCTAGAGGCAATAATAAAAGCATTATTATTATATTTCCTTGTTCATGATAATTGTCTTTATTCATGTTATAATTGTATTATCTGGAAATCGTAATACATGTGTGAATAATAGACACCAACATGTCCCTAGTAAGCCTCTAGTTGACTAGCTCGTTGATCAACAGATAGTCATGGTTTCCTGACTATGGACATTGGATGTCATTGATAACGAGATCACATCATTAGGAGAATGATGTGAATGGACAAGACCCAATCCTAAACATAGCACAAGATCGTATAGTTCGTTTGCTAGAGTTTTCCAATGTCAAGTATCTTTTCCTTAGACCATGAGATCGTGTAACTCCCGGATACCGTAGGAGTGCTTTGGGTGTGCCAAACGTCACAACGTAACTGGGTGACTATAAAGGTATACTACGGGTATCTCCGAAAGTGTCTGTTAGGTTGACACGGATCAAGACTGGGATTTGTCACTCCGTATGACGGAGAGGTATCACTGGGCCCACTCGATAATGCATCATCATAACGAGCTCAAAGTAACCAAGTGTCTGGTCATGGGATCATGCATTATGGTACGAATAAAGTGACTTGCCGGTAACGAGATTGAATGACGTATTGGGATACCGACGATCGAATCTCGGGCAAGTAACATATCGATTGACAAAGGGAATTGTATACGGGGTTGCTTGAATCCTCGACATCGTGGTTCATCCGATGAGATCATCGAGGAGCACGTGGGAGCCAACATGGGTATCCAGATCCCGCTGTTGGTTATTGACCGAAGAGCGATCTCGGTCATGTCTACATGTCTCCCGAACCCGTAGGGTCTACACACTTAAGGTTCGGTGACGCTAGGGTTGTAGGGATATGTATATGCAGTAACCCGAATGTTGTTCGGAGTCCCGGATGAGATCCCGGACGTCACGAGGAGTTCCGGAATGGTCCGGAGGTAAAGAATTATATATATGAAGTGCTATTTCGGGCATCAGGACAAGTTTCGGGGTCACCGGTATTGTACCGGGACCACCGGAGGGGTCCCGGGGGTCCACCGGGTGGGACCACCTGTCCCGGGGGGCACATGGGCTGTAGGGGGTGCGCCTTGGCCTACATGGGCCAAGGGCACCAGCCCCAAGAGGCCCATGCGCCTAGGGTTTCAAGGGAGGAAGAGTCCTAGGAGGGGAAGGCACCTCCTAGGTGCCTTGGGGAGGAGGGATTCCTCCCCTTGGCCGCACCCCCCTAGGAGATTAGATCTCCTGGGGCCGGCGCCCCCCCCCCCCTTGGCCCTCCTATATATAGTGGGGAGATGGAGGACTTCTTACGGCTTGCCTTTGGTGCCTCCCTCTCCCTCTCCAACACCTCCTCCTCCTCCATAGCGCTTGGCGAAGCCCTGCCGGAGTACTGCAGCTCCATCACCACCACGCCGTCATGCTGCCGCTGGAGCCATCTTCCACAACCTCTCCTTCCCCCTTGCTGGATCAAGAAGAAGGAGACGTTACGCTGACCGTACGTGTGTTGAACGCGGAGGTGCCGTCCGTTCGGCTCTAGGTCTTCGGTGATTTGGATCACGTCGTGTATGACTTCCTCATCCCCGTTCTTTGAACGCTTCTGCGCGTGATCTACAAAGGTATGTAGATGCAATCCAATCACTCGTTGCTAGATGAACTCCTAGATGGATCTTGGTGAAACTGTAGGAAAGTTTTTGTTTTCTGCAACGTTCCCCAACAGTGGTATTAGAGCCAGGTTTATGCGTAGTTCTCTTGCACGAGTAGAACACAATTTGTTGTGGGTGTTGATGTTGTCAACTTTCTTGCCGCTACTAGTCTTATCTTGCTTCAACGGTATTGTGGGATGAAGCGGCCCGGACCAACCTTACACGTACGCTTATGTGAGACCGGTTCCACCGACTAACATGCACAAGTTGCATAAAGGTGGCTGGCGGGTGTCTGTCTCTCCCACTTTAGTTGGAGCGGATCCGATGAAAAGCGTCCTTATGAAGGGTAAATAGAAGTTGACAAATCACGTTGTGGCTTTCACGTAGGTAAGAAAACATTCTTGCTAGAACCCTACTTCAGCCACGTAAAACTTGCAACAACAATTAGAGGACGTCTAACTTGTTTTTGCAGCAAGTGCTTTGTGATATGATATGGCCAAAGTTGTGATGAATGATGAATGATCTATATGTGATGTATGAGATGTTCATGCTATTGTAATAGGAATCACGACTTGCATGTCGATGAGTATGACAACCGGCAGGAGCCATAGGAGTTGTCTATATTTTTTGTATGACCTGCGTGTCATTGAGAAACGCCATGTAAATTACTTTACTTTATTGCTAAACGCGTTAGCCATAGTAGTAGAAGTAATAGTTGGCGAGCAACTTCATGGAGACACAATGATGGAGATCATGGTGTCATGCTGGTGACAAGATGATCATGGAGCCCCAAGATGGAGATCAAAGGAGCTATGTGATATTGGCCATATCATGTCACTATTTGATTGCATGTGATGTTTATCATGTTTTTCATCTTGTTTACTTAGAACGACGGTAGTAAATAAGACGACCCCTCATAATAATTTCAAGAAAGTGTTTCCCTAACTGTGCACCGTTGCGACAGTTCGTTGTTTCAAAGCACCACGTGATGATCGGGTGTTTGATTCAGACATTCACATACAATAGGTGTAAGACAGATTTACACAGGCAAACACTTAGGTTGACTTGACGAGCCTAGCATGTATAGACATGGCCTCGGAACACAGAAGACCGAAAGGTCGAGCATGAGTCGTATAGAAGATACGATCAACATGAAGATGTTCACCGATGTTAACTAGACCGTCTCACGTGATGATCAGACATGGCCTAGTAAACTCGGATCATGTTATACTTAGATGACTGGAGGGATGTCTATCTAAGTGGTAGTTCATTGAATAATTTGATTGGATGAACTTTATTATCATGAACTTAGTCTAAAATCTTTACAATATGTCTTGTAGATCAAATGGCCAACGTTGTCCTCAACTTCAACGCGTTCCTAGAGAAAACTAAGCTGAAAGACGATGGCAGCAACTATACGGACTGGGTCCGGAACCTGAGGATCATCCTCATAGCTGCCAAGAAAGAATATGTCCTACAAGCACCACTAGGTGACCCACCCGTTCCACAGAACCAAGACATTATGAACGCTTGGCAAACACGTGCTGATGACTACTCCCTCGTTTAGTGCGGCATGCTTTACAGCTTAGAGCCGGGACTCCAAAAGCGTTTTGAGAGACATGGAGCATATGAGATGTTCGAAGAGCTGAAAATGGTTTTTCAAGCTCATGCCCGGGTCGAGAGATATGAAGTCTCCGACAAATTCTTCAGCTGTAAGATGGAGGAAAATAGTTCTGTCAGTGAGCACATACTCACTATGTCTGGGTTACATAACCACTTGACTCAGCTGGGAGTTAATCTCCCGGATGATGCGGTCATTGACAGAATCCTCCAGTCGCTTCCACCAAGCTACAAGAGCTTTGTGACGAACTTCAATATGCAGGGGATGGAAAAGACCATTCCTGAGTTATTTTCAATGCTGAAATCAGCAGAGGTAGAAGTCAAGAAGGAACATCAAGTGTTGATGGTGAATAAAACCGCTAAGTTGAAGAAGGGCAAGGGTAAAAAGAACTTCAAGAAGGATGGCAAGGTAGTTGCCACGCCCGGCAAGCAAGCTGCCAGGAAGAAGCCAAAGAATGGACCCAAGCCCGAGACTGAGTGCTTTTATTGCAAGGGAAGTGGTCACTGGAAGCGGAACTGCCCCAAATACTTAGCGGACAAGAAGGCCGGCAAAACAAAAGGTATATGTGATATACATGTAATTGATGTGTACCTTACCAGTATCCGTAGTAGCTCCTGGGTATTTGATATCGGTGCAGTTGCTCACATTTGTAACTCAAAGCAGGGGCTGCGGAATAAGCAGAGATTGGCAAAGGACGAGGTGACGTTGCGCGTCGGGAATGGTTCCAAGGTCAATGTGATCGCCATCGGCACGTTACCTCTACATTTACCTTTGGGATTAGTTTTAAACCTTAATAATTGTTATTTAGTGCCAGCTTTGAGCATGAACATTGTATCGGGATCTCGTTTAATTCGAGATGGCTACTCATTTAAATCTGAGAATAATGGTTGTTCTATTTATATGAGAAATATGTTCTATGGTCATGCTCCGATGGTGAATGGTTTATTCTTAATGAATCTCGAGCGTAATGCTACACATGTTCATAGTGTGAGTGCCAAAAGTTGTAAGGTTGATAATGATAGTCCCACATACTTGTGGCACTGCCGCCTTGGTCACATAGGTATCAAACGCATGAAGAAGCTCCATGCAGATGGACTTTTAGAGTCTCTTGATTATGAATCATTTGACACATGCGAACCATGCCTCATGGGTAAAATGACCAAGACTCCGTTCTCAGGAACAATGGAGCAAGCAACCAACTTATTGGAAATCATACATACTAATGTGTGCGGTCCAATGAGTGTTGAGGCTCGCGGTGGCTATCGTTATGTTCTCACCCTCACTGATGATTTGAGTAGATATGGGTATGTCTACTTAATGAAACACAAGTCTGAAACCTTTGAAAAGTTCAAGGAATTTCAGAGTGAGGTTGAGAATCAACGTGATAGGAAAATCAAGTTCCTGCGATCAGATCGTGGAGGAGAATACTTGAGTCATGAGTTTGGCACACACTTAAGAAAATGTGTAATAGTTTCACAACTCACGCCGCCTGGAACACCTCAGCGTAATGGTGTGTCCGAACGTCGTAATCACACTCTATTAGATATGGTGCGATCTATGATGTCTCTTACCGATTTACCGCTTTCTTTTTGGGGCTATGCTTTAGAGACTGCCGCATTCACTTTAAATAGGGCTCCGTCGAAATCCGTTGAGACAACACAGTATGAATTATGGTTTGGGAAGAAACCTAAGCTGTCGTTTCTAAAAGTTTGGGGATGCGATGCTTATGTCAAGAAACTTCAACCTGAAAAGCTCGAACCCAAGTCGGAAAAATGCGTCTTCATAGGATACCCTAAAGAAACTATTGGGTATACCTTCTACCTTAGATCCGAAGGCAAGATCTTTGTTGCCAAGAATGGATCCTTTCTAGAGAAAGAGTTTCTCTCGAAAGAAGTAAGTGGGAGGAAAGTAGAACTTGATGAAGTATTACCTCTTGAACCGGAAAAGGGCGCAACTCAAGAAAATGTTCCTGAGGTGCCTGCACCGACTAGAGAGGAAGTTAATGCTGATGATCAAGATACTTCTGATCAAGCTCCTACTGAAATTCGTAGGTCCACAAGGACACGTTCCGCACCAGAGTGGTACGGCAACCCTGTCTTGGAAATCATGTTGTTAAACAACAGTGAACCTTCGAACTATGAAGAAGCGATGGCGGGCCCGCATTCCGACAAATGGCTAGAAGCCATGAAATCCGAGATAGGATCCATGTATGAAAACGAAGTGTGGACTTTGACTGACTTGCCCGTTGAGCGGCGAGCCATAGAAAATAAATGGATCTTTAAGAAGAAGACAGACGCGGATGGTAATGTGACCATCTATAAAGCTCGGCTTGTCACTAAGGGTTATCGACAAGTTCAAGGGGTTGACTACGATGAGACTTTCTCACCAGTAGCGAAGCTGAAGTCCATCCGAATCATGTTAGCAATTGCCGCATTCTATGATTATGAGATATGGCAAATGGACGTCAAAACGGCATTCCTTAATGGTTTCCTTAAGGAAGAATTGTATATGATGCAGCCGGAAGGTTTTGTCGATCCTAAGAATGCTGACAAGGTGTGCAAGCTCCAACGCTCGATTTATGGGCTGGTGCAAGCATCTCGGAGTTGGAACATTCGCTTTGATGAGATGATCAAAGCGTTTGGGTTTACACAGACTTATGGAGAAGCCTGTGTTTACAAGAAAGTGAGTGGGAGCTCTGTAGCATTTCTCATATTATATGTAGATGACATACTTTTGATGGGAAATGATATAGAAATCTTGGACAGCATAAAGGCCTACTTGAATAAAAGTTTTTCAATGAAGGACCTTGGAGAAGCTGCTTATATATTAGGCATCAAGATCTACAGAGATAGATCAAGACGCCTCATAGGTCTTTCACAAAGCACATACCTTGATAAGATATTGAAGAAGTTCAATATGGATCAGTCTAAGAAGGGGTTCTTGCCTGTATTACAAGGTGTGAAATTGAGCTCAGCTCAATGTCCGACCACGGTAGAAGATATAGAAGAGATGAGTGTCATCCCCTATGCCTCGGCCATAGGGTCTATTATGTATGCCATGCTGTGTACCAGACCTGATGTAAACCTTGCCGTAAGTTTGGTAGGAAGGTACCAAAGTAATCCCGGCAAGGAACACTGGACAGCGGTCAAGAATATCCTGAAGTACCTGAAAAGGACTAAGGAAATATTTCTCATTTATGGAGGTGACGAAGAGCTCGTCGTAAAGGGTTACGTCGATGCTAGCTTCGACACAGATCTGGATGACTCTAAGTCACAAACCGGATACGTGTATATTTTGAATGGTGGGGCAGTAAGCTGGTGCAGTTGCAAGCAGAGCGTCGTGGCGGGATCTACATGTGAAGCGGAGTACATGGCAGCCTCGGAGGCAGCACATGAAGCAATTTGGGTGAAGGAGTTCATCACCGACCTAGGAGTCATACCCAATGCGTCGGGGCCGATCAAGCTCTTCTGTGACAACACTGGAGCCATTGCACTTGCCAAGGAGCCCAGGTTTCACAAGAAGACAAGGCACATCAAGCGTCGCTTCAACTCCATTCGTGAAAATGTTCAAGATGGAGACATAGAGATTTGTAAAGTACATACGGACCTGAATGTAGCAGATCCGTTGACTAAACCTCTCCCTAGAGCAAAACATGATCAACACCAGAATTCCATGGGTGTTCGATTCATCACAATGTAACTAGATTATTGACTCTAGTGCAAGTGGGAGACTGTTGGAAATATGCCCTAGAGGCAATAATAAAAGCATTATTATTATATTTCCTTGTTCATGATAATTGTCTTTATTCATGCTATAATTGTATTATTCGGAAATCGTAATACATGTGTGAATAATAGACACCAACATGTCCCTAGTAAGCCTCTAGTTGACTAGCTCGTTGATCAACAGATAGTCATGGTTTCCTGACTATGGACATCGGATGTCATTGATAACGAGATCACATCATTAGGAGAATGATGTGAATGGACAAGACCCAATCCTAAACATAGCACAAGATCGTATAGTTCGTTTGCTAGAGTTTTCCAATGTCAAGTATCTTTTCCTTAGACCATGAGATCGTGTAACTCCCGGATACCGTAGGAGTGCTTTGGGTGTGCCAAACGTCACAACGTAACTGGGTGACTATAAAGGTATACTACGGGTATCTCCGAAAATGTCTGTTGGGTTGACACAGATCAAGACTGGGATTTGTCACTCCGTATGACGGAGAGGTATCACTGGGCCCACTCGGTAATGCATCATCATAATGAGCTCAAAGTAACCAAGTGTCTGGTCACGAGATCATGCATTACGGTATGAGTAAAGTGACTTGCCGGTAACGAGATTGAACGAGGTATTGGGATGCCGACGATCGAATCTCGGGCAAGTAACATACCGATTGACAAAGGGAATTGTATACGGGGTTGCTTGAATCCTTGACATCATGGTTCATCCGATGAGATCATCGAGGAGCATGTGGGAGCCAACATGGGTATCCAGATCCCGCTGTTGGTTATTGACCGGAGAGCGATCTCGGTCATGTCTACATGTCTCCCGAACCCGTAGGGTCTACACACTTAAGGTTCGGTGACGCTAGGGTTGTAGGGATATGTATATGCAGTAACCCGAATGTTGTTCGGAGTCCCAGATGAGATCCCGGACGTCACGAGGAGTTCCGGAATGGTCCGGAGGTAAAGAATTATATATAGGAAGTGCTATTTCGGGCATCGGGACAAGTTTCGGGGTCACCGGTATTGTACCGGGACCACCGGAGGGGTCCCGGGGGTCCACCGGGTGGGACCACCTGTCCTGGGGGGCCACATGGGCTGTAGGGGGTGCGCCTTGGCCTACATGGGTCAAGGGCACCAGCCCCAAGAGGCCCATGCGCCTAGGATTTCAAGGGAGGAAGAGTCCTAGGAGGGAAAGGCACCTCCTTGGTGCCTTGGGGAGGAGGGATTCCTCCCCTTGGCCGCACCCCCTAGGAGATTAGATCTCCTGGGGCCGGCACCCCCCTTGGCCCTCCTATATATAGTGGGGAGATGGAGGACTTCTTACGGCTTGCCTTTGGTGCCTCCCTCTCCCTCTCCAACACCTCCTCCTCCTCCATAGCGCTTGGCAAAGCCCTGCCGGAGTACTGCAGCTCCATCACCACCACGCTGTCGTGCTGCTGCTGGAGCCATCTTCCACAACCTCTCCTTCCCCCTTTCTAGATCAAGAAGAAGGAGACGTTACGCTGACCGTACGTGTGTTGAACGCGGAGGTGCCGTCCGTTTGGCGCTAGGTCTTCGGTGATTTGGATCATGTCGTGTACGACTTCCTCATCCATGTTCTTTGAACGCTTCTGCGCGTGATCTACAAAGGTATGTAGATGCAATCCAATCACTCGTTGCTAGATGAACTCCTAGATGGATCTTGGTGAAACCGTAGGAAAATTTTTGTTTTCTGCAACGTTCCCCAACAATACCTTCCTATATGCGGTATCTACCTGCCGTTCCAAGTAAATTTGTATGTGCCAAACTCTAAACCTTCAAATGAATTTCTGTTTTGTATGCTCGAATAGCTCATGTATCAACTAGGGTTGTCTATATCTTCCAAGCTAGGCAGGTTATTCTCAAAAGGAGTGGACTCCGCTCCTCATTCATGAGAAAATGGCTGGTAACCGGGATGCCCAGTCCCATGCTTATAAATTAAAATAATTGCAAACAAAACTCCCCCGGGATTGTTGTTAGTTGGAGGCACCCGTTGTTTTGGACAAGCCATGGATTGATGTTTGTTGGTGGTAGGGGAGTATAAACTTTACCATTCTGTTTGGGAACTGCCTATAATGTGTGTAGCATGGAAGATATCGAGATCTCTCGATTGTTATGTTAACAATGAAAGTATACCACTCAAAATATTATTTATCTCTATTTCAAAATCGAGCTCTGGCACATCTACAAATCCCTGCTTCCCTCTGTGAAGGGCCTATCCATTTACTTTTATGCTGAGTCATCATCCTCTTATTAAAGATCACCAGTTGGAGAGCACAACTGTCATTTGCATGCATTACTATTAGTTTACATTGAGTATGACTGTGACTGGATCTCTTTTACCATGAATTACAATGTTTAGTCAGTCCTTGATCTTCAGAGGTGCTCTGCATTTATGTTTTGCGATCTCAGAAAGGGCTAGCGGGATACCATCTTATTATATCATATTATGATTGTTTTGAGAAAGTGTTGTCATCCGAGATTTATTATTATTGCTCGCTAGTTGGTTATGCCATTGATATGAGTAAACATGAGACCTAAATGTTATTGTGAATATGGTTAGTTCATAATCTTTGCTGAAAACTTGAATGCTGGCTTTCATATTTACAACAACAAGATCAAACAAAGTTTGTAAAAGTTTTTCTTTATCACTTTCAGTTTGTCAACTGAATTGCTTGAGGACAAGCAAAGGTTTAAGCTTGGGGGAGTTGATACGTCTCCATCGTATCTACTTTTCCAAACACTTTTGACCTTGTTTTGGACTCTAACTTGCATGATTTGAATGGAACTAACCCGGACTGACGCTGTTTTCAGCAGAATTGCCATGGTGTTATTTTTGTGCAGAAATAAAAGTTCTCGGAATGACCTGAAAATCAACGGAGAATATTTTTGGAATATATAAAAATACTGGCGAAAGAATCAACACTAGGGGGCCACACCCTGTCCACGAGGGTGGGGGCGCCCACCCCCCTAGGGCGCGCCCCCTGCCTCGTGGACCTCCTGAGGCTCCACCGACCCCAACTCCAGCTCTATATATTCACGTTCAGGGAGAAAAAAAATCAGAGAGAAGGATTCATCGCGTTTTACGATACGGAGCCGCCGCCAAGCCCTAATCTCTCTCGGGAGGGCTGTTCTGGAGTCCGTTCGGGGCTCCAGAGAGGGGAATCCGTCGCCATCATCATCATCAACCTTCCTCCACCACCAATTTCATGATGCTCACCGCCGTGCGTGAGTAATTCCATCGTAGGCTTGCTGGACGGTGATGGGTTGGATGAGATTTATCATGTAATCGAGTTAGTTTTGTTAGGGTTTGATCCCTAGTATCCATTATGTTCTAAGATTGATGTTGCTATGACTTTGCTATGCTTAATGCTTGTCACTAGGGCCTGAGTGCCATGATTTTAGATCTAAACCTATTATGTTTTCATGAATATATGTGAGTTCTTGATCCTATCTTGCAAGTCTATAGTCACATATTATGTGTTATGATCCGTTAACCCCGAAGTGACAATAATAGGGATACTTACCGGTGATGACCGTAGTTTGAGGAGTTCATGTATTCACTAAGTGTTAATTCTTTGGTCCGGTACTCTATCAAAAGGAGGCCTTAATATCCCTTAGTTTCCAATAGGACCCCGCTGCCATGGGAGGGTAGGACAAAAGATGTCATGCAAGTTCTTTTCCATAAGCACATATTACTATATTCGGAATACATGCCTACATTACATTGATGAACTGGAGCTAGTTCTGTGTCACCCTATGTTATAACTGTTGCATGAGGAATCGCACCCGACATAATTATCCATCACTGATCCATTGCCTGCGAGCTTTTCACATATTGATCTCTGCTTAGTTACTTTTCTGTTGCCACTGTTACAATTACTACAAAACTGCTACGGTTACTTTTGCTACCATTACCGCTACTATCATATTACTTTGCTACTAAATACTTTGCTACAGATAATAAGTCCTTCAGGTGTGGTTGAATTGACAACTCAACTATTAATACTTGAGAATATTCTTTGGCTCCCCTTGTGTTAAATCAATAAATTTGGGTTGAATACTCTACCCTCGAAAACTGTTGCGATCCCCTATACTTGTGGGTTATCAGGATCCCTCACGCTTGCGCAACACGGAGAGCACCATAGGACATCACCAATAATAAAATATGCAACTCAAACCAATCACGATCATCAATGAACCCATAAGACAAAACAGATCTACTCAAACATCATAGGATAGCCATACATCATTGGGAAATAATATATAGCATTGAGCACCATGTTTAAGTAGATATTACAGCGGGTAAAATAGGGTTACACCGCTGCATAGAGGGGGGAAGAGTTGGAGATGATAGCAGTGAAGTTGTTGGTGTAGATCGTTGTCGTGATGATGGCCTCAGCGGTGTTCCGGCGCCTCCGGGAGAGAGGGGGAGAGATCCCCCCTTCTTCTTCTTCCTTGAACTTCCCCCTAGATGGGAGAAGGGGTTCCCCTCTGGTCCATGGCCTCCATGGCGGCGGAGGGGCGAGATCCCCTCCGAGATTTGATCTCTCTCTGTGTGTTTCCTTCTGTTTCTACGCTCCTGATTCTGCCATTCCGCCGTTTCTTACATTCCCGGAGATCCGTAACTCTGGTTGGGCTGAAATTTTGACACGATTTTTATCCGGATATTGGATTTCTTGCAGCGAAAGAAGGGCACCAACCGCCTTATGGAGTGGCCACGGGGGCCCAGGGTGCGCCCTACCCCCTGGGGCGCCCCCCTCACCCTCGTGGACCCCTCGGGCATCATCTCGCGTTGATTCCACTTCCTAAGATTCACATATATTCCAAAAAAATCTTCGTAAGTTTTTATCCCGTTTGGACTCTGTTTGATATGGATTTTCTGTGAAACAAAAAACATGCAACAAACAGGAACTGGCACTGGGCACTGGATCAATATGTTAGTCCCAAAAATAGTATAAAAGTTGCCAAAAGTATGTAAAAGTTGTAGAATATTGGCATGGAACAATAAAAAATTATAGATATGATGGAGATGTATCAGCATCCCCAAGCTTAACTCCTGCTCGTCCTCGAGTAGGTAAATGATAAAAAAGATAATTTTTGATGTGGAATGCTACCTAGCATAATCTTGATCATGTAATCTAATCATGGCATGAATATTAAGACATGAGTGATTCAAAGCAATAGTCTATCATTTGACATTAAGAAAATAATACTTCAAGCATACTAATAAAGAAATCATGTCTTTTCAAAATAACATGGCCAAAGAAAGTTATCCCTACAAAATCATATGGTTTGGCTATGCTCCATCTTAATCACACAAAATATTCAAATCATGCACAACCCCAATGACAAGCCAAGCAATTGTTTCATACTTTTGATGTTCTCAAACCTTTTCAACTTTCACGCAATACATGAGCGTGAGCCATGGATATAACACTATAGGTGGAATAGAATATGATGATGGAGGTTGTGTGGAGAAGACAAAAAGGGAGAAAGTCTCACATCAATGCGGCTAATCAACGGGCTATGGAGATGCCCATCAATTGATGTCAATGCGAGGAGTAGGGATTGCCATGCAACAGATGCACTAGAGCTATAAGTGTATGAAAGCTCAAGCTGAAACTAAGTGGGTGTGCATCCAACTTGCTTGCTCATGAAGACCTAGGGCACTTGAGGAAGCCCATCGTTGGAATATACAAGCGAAGTTCTATAATGAAAATTCCCACTAGTATATGAAAGTGATAACTCAAGAGACTCTCTATATGAAGAACATGGTGCTACTCTGAAGCACAAGTGTGGTAAAAGGATAGTAACATTGTCCCTTCTCTATTTTCTCTCATTATTTTTTATTTTTTGTAGTCTTCTTTGGCCTCTCTCTCTTTTTTTGGGGGTGGGGGGGGGGTTCTTTGGCCACTTTTATTTTGATAACCTCACATGGGACAATGTTCTAATAATGATGATCATCACACTTTTATCTACTTACAACTCAATATTACAACTCGATACTAGAACAAAGATATGACTCTATATTAATGCCTCTGGCGGTGTACCGGGATGTGCAATGATCTAGCATAGCAATGAAATCAAAAAAATGGACAAGCCATGAAAACATCATGCTATCTATCTTACGATCATGCAAAGCAATATGACAATAAATGCTCAAGTCATGTATATGATGATGATGGAAGTTGCATCGCAATATATCTCGGAATGGCTATGGAAATGCCATGATAGGTAGGTATGGTGGCTGTTTTGAGGAAGATATAAGGAGGCTTATGTGTGACAGAGTGTATCATATCACGGGGTTTGGATGCACCGGCGAAGTTTGCATCGACTCTTAAGGTGAGAAAGGGCAATGCACGGTACCGAAGAGGCTGGCAATGATGGAATGGTGAGAGTGCGTATAATCCATGGACTCAACATTAGTCATAAAGAAATCACATACTTATTGCAAAAATCTACTAGTCATCGAAACAAAAGACAATCAATAAATAGCTCATGCTCCAACTTTGTTACATAACGATTCACCATACGTGCATGCTACGGGAATCACAAACTTCAACACAAGTATTTCTACAATCCACAACTACCCACTAGCATGACTCTAATATCACCATCTTTATATCGCAAAACTATTGCAAGGAATCAAACATATCATATTCAGTGATCTACAAGTTTTATGTAGGATTTAATGACTAACCATGTGAATGACCAATTCCTGTCATCTCTCTAAATAGATATAAGTGAAGCACAAGAGTTTAATTCTTTATACAAAAGATATGCCCACACTCTAATAAATATAAGTGAAGCAAAAGAGCATTCTACAAATGGTGGTTTTCTATGTGTAGGGAAACAGGCAATCCAAACTTCAAATGATATAAGCGAAGCACATGAAGCATTCTATAAAGCCATACTCAAAAGATATAAGTGAAGTACAAAGAGCATTCTATAAATCAACCATGGAATATCTCATACCAGCATGGTGCATCAAAGAAAAGTGAAAACTAAATGCAAAAGACGCTCCAAGATTTGCACATATCACATGAACGAAACGAAACCGAAAACATACCAATACTTATTAAAGAAAGATGGGATGCCTTCTGGGGCATCCCCAAGCTTAGATTCTTGAGTCTCCTTGAATATTTACTTGGGTGCCTTGGGCATCCCCAAGCTTGATCTCTTGCCTCTCCTACTTCTCCTCATATCAAGACCTCCTCGATCCTTGATCACTTCATCCACACAAAACTCAACAGAAAGTTTAGTAAGATCTGTTAGTATAATAAAGAAAATCACTACTCTAAATACTGTTGCAAACCAATTCATATTTTTTTGCATTGTAGCTACTGTAATATAACTTTTCCACGGCTTAATCCACTTATAGAAATTGATAGTTTCATCAAAACAAGCAAACAATGCATCAAAAACAGAATTTGTCTTAAACAGGACAGTCTGTAGTAATCTGAACATTCACCATACTTCTGGTACTCCAAAAATTCTGAAAAAATTAGGAAAATTAAACAATTTGTGTAGAAAGAAAGTGCAAAAAGTTTCAGAACCGTTTGACGTTCTAGTAAAGAATTTAAAATCGTGCACTACAGCCAAAGTTTTTGTTTTGCACCGCACAAACCAATAAGCAATGTAAACATCCTAAAGGCAAATCTTGGCACATTATTTTTATAATACAATGGAATTTTACAAGGGGATTGAGGGAGTCCTAGACTGAGGGTTCCTCGAGCGTCCGACCTGTTAGCCATGGGCCGGACTGATGGACTGTGAAGATACGAAGACCAAAGACTGCACCCGTGTCTTGATAGGACTCTCCTTGGCATGGAAGGCAAGCTTGGCGACCGAATATGTAGATTCCTTTCTTTGTAACCGACCTTGTGTAACCCTAGATCCTCCCGGTGTCTATATAAACTGGGGGACTTAGTCCAGAAAGGCAGATACTCATTACTATAGCCATACAAGCTAGACCTCTAGGGTTTAGCCATTACTATCTCGAGGTAGATCAACTCTTGTAATACTCGTATTCATCAATATCAATCAAGCAGGATGTAGGGTATTACCTCCATAGAGAGGGCCCGAACCTGGGTAAACATTGTGTCCCTTGTCTTCTGTTACCATCGACTTTAGATGCACAGTACGGGACCCCCTACCCGAGATTCGCCGGTTTTGACACCGACATTGGTGCTTTATACGTCCATTTTGCATCATGCTTTTATATCGATATTTATTGCATTATGGGCTGTTATTACATATTATGTCACAATACTTATGCCTCTCTTATTTTACAAGGTTTACATAAAGAGGGAGAATGCCAGCAGCTGGGATTCTGGGCTAGAAAAGGAGCAAATATTAGAGACCTATTCTGCACAACTCCAAAAGTCCTGAAACTTCACGAAAGTCATTTTCAGAATATATAAAAAATACTGAGCGCAAGAAATTCCGAAGGGGGGCCACACCCTGTCCACGAGGGTGGGGGCACGCCCTACCCCCCTGGGTGCGCCCCTGCCTCGTGGGCCCCCTGGTGGCCCTCTGATGCCCATCTTCTGCTATATGGAGTCTTTCGATGAGGAAAAAAAATCATAAGCCAGCTTTCGAGACGAAACTCCGCCGCCACGAGGCGGAACCTTGGCGGAATCAATCTAGGGCTCCGGCGGAGCTGTTCTGCCGGGGAAACTTACCTTCGGGAGGGGGAAATCATCGCCATCGTCATCACCAACGATCCTCTCATCGGGAGGGGGTCAATCTCCATCAACATCTTCACCAGCACCATCTCCTCTCAAACCCTAGTTCATCTCTTGTATCCAATTCTTGTCTCCAAGTCTGGGATTGGTACCTGTGGGTTGCTAGTAGTGTTAATTACTCCTTGTAGTTGATGCTAATTGGTTTATTCGGTGGAAGATCACATGTTCAGATCCTATATGCATATTAGTACCCCTCTGATTATGAACATGAATATGCTTTGTGAGTAGTTACGTTTGTTCCTGAGGACATGGGAGAAGTCTTGCTATTAGTAGTCATGTGAATTTGGTATTCGTTCGATATTTTGATGAGATGTATGTTGTCTATCCTCTAGTGGTGTTATGTGAACATCGACTACATGACACTTCACCATTATTTGGGCCTAGAGGAAGGCATTGGGAAGTAATAAGTAGATGATGGTTTGCTAGAGTGACAGAAGCTTAAACCCTAGTTTATGCGTTGCTTCGTAAGGGGCTGATTTGGATCCATATGTTTCATGCTATGGTTAGGTTTACCTTAATACTTTTGTTGTAGTTGCGGATGCTTGCAATTGAGGTTAATCATAAGTGGGATGTTTTTCCAAGTAAGGACAGTACCCAAGCACCGGTCTACCCACATTCCAAATTATCAAAGTACCGAACGCGAATCATATGAACATGATGAAAACTAGCTTGACGACAATTCCCATGTGTCCTCGGGAGCACTTTTCTCTATATAAGAATTTGTCCAGGCTTGCCCTTTGCTACCAAAAGGATTGGGCCACCTTGCTGCACTTTATTTACTTTTGTTACTTGTTGCTCGTTACCAATATCTTATCACAAAACTATCTGTTACCTACAATTTCAGTGCTTGCAGAGAATACCTTGCTGAAAACCGCTTATCATTTCCTTCAGCTCCTTGTTGGGTTCGACACTCTTACTTATCGAAAGGACTAGATAGATCCCCTATACTTTGTGGGTCATCAAGACTCTTTTCTGGCGCCGTTGCCGGGGAGTGAAGCGCCTTTGGTAGGTGGAATTTGGTAAGGAAAAATTTATATAGTGTGCTGAAATTTACTATCACTTGTTACTATGGAAAGTAATCCTCTGAGGGGCTTGTTCGGGGTATCTTCACCCCAACCAGAAGAGCAAAGAGTTTCTCCTCAACCTATTGAACCTACTGAAAAGGAAAATGTCTACTTTGAGATTCCTTCGGGTATGATAGAAAAACTGCTAGCTAATCCTTTTGCAGAAGATGGAACAATGCATCCTGATGAGCACCTAATATATGTGGATGAAGTTTGTGGATTATTTAAGTTTGCAAGTGTGCCCGATGATATTATTAAGAAGAAGGTCTTCCCTTTATCTTTGAAGGGAGATGCATTGACATGGTATAGGCTATGTGATGATATGGGATCATGGAACTACAAATGATTGAAATTGGAATTTCATCAGTAGTTTTATCCTATGCATCTTGTTCATCATGATCGCAATTATATATATAATTTTTGGCCTCGCGAAGGAGAAAGCATCGCTCAAGCTTGGGGGAGGCTTAAGTCAATATTATATTCATGCCCCAATCATGAGCTCTCAAGAGAAATGATTATTCAAAATTTATATGCTCGACTTTCTGATAACAATCGCACCATGCTCGATACTTCTTGTGTTGGCTCTTTTATGATGAAGACTATTGAATTAAAATGGGATTTATTGGAAAGAATTAAATGCAACTCTAAAGATTGGGACCACGACGAAGGTAAGAAGTCAGGTATGCCACCTAACTTTGATTGTGTTAAATCTTTTATGGATACCGATGTTTTCCGTAAATTTAGCACTAAATATGGACTTGGCTCTGAAATAGTAGCTTCTTTCTGTGAATCTTTTGCTACTCATGTTGATCTCCCTAGAGAGAAGTGGTTTAAATATCATCCTCCCATAGAAGTAAAAGTAGCTGCACTCTAACATCCCAAATTTTCAATTTGGAATGTTATACATTAGATCATCATTGCATATCATACTTTATTGCTTTTCTGGTTGATCCTAGAAATTCTACGCAACTCAAGGACCCTCGGAGAGAGTTGGGGATTTCGATATTTTCATATTTGAGTTTTTCTCAAATTTTGAAGATAGGATCATCTGATTTTATTTATTTTATCTTCAATTATTTCTATTATAAAAATATGAGAGAGGGAATAAAATGACTTTCCCAAAATAAAGAAATATTGAGGATTTAATAAAAAAATCAAATAAGATTTTATTTTGGATTTATTTTCTATTTTATTCGAATTTAGGAAAAATTGCACGTTTTCAAAAATTGCTTTTAGAGCCAAAAAAATGTTCATGCTGTTCTAAATATTTTACTTAGACGGAGAAAATTTGATTTGGCATTTTTAGATTTTTATTTATTTTTCTAGAATTTTTTAGACATAGTGAAATTGTTTTTTTTAACTCGAGCCCGATTAGGCCAAGGGCCCAGCCGAGCCAGGCCGGCCCAAGCCGCCGCCGCCTTCCCGCCAGACTCGAGGAGGAGTCCGAGCCGGAGCCGCCGCCTCCCGCCGCCGCCGCCCCCAAGTCAACCCCCTCCCCCTCTTAAATAGGCGCCCCGTCGCCGCCCTCTCCTCACCCCGCCGCCCCGCACCGCAGCCCGCCGCCGCCTGCACTGCCGCCGCACGCCGTTGTCGCCTGCGCTGCCGCACACCGCCGCCGCCGCCGCTTGCCGCCGCCCTGCCGGAGCCCCGCCGGAGAGCCGCCGCCGCCGAGGTAGTCGCCGGTCGGTTTTTGGAAAAAAACGTTTTGTTTTTTTTTGAAAACCCTAGTTCCGTTTTTTAATAAATAGATCGGTTTTTTCCGGTTTATCTATTTTGCGAGCGCCCGTTCGTCCGTTCGTTTTAACGAACGCATTTTTCGTTCAGTTTCTGTTAACGAACGTTCGTTCGTTAACTATTCGTCGTTTTTCTTTTTCTCGAATTAAATCCACGCTTATTCTGATCGCGATCTCTGATCCGATGTTCGTTCTAGTTTAACTTTTCGCTCGTTTATCGGAATCATGTGATTCAAGCGCCTGGAGTTTCGTCTCGAAACCCTCTTCCCGTTTAACCAACTCAAACAAGTTTTTGCCATTGTAAAAATTGCCTTAGACCCAGAATAGTAAACGAAGCTTGTTTCTCTTGCCGTTTGTCTTTCGTTGCTTCGTTCGTTTTGATTCTTTTTGCCAACCGGAGTTCTTAAGTTGAACTTTCTGGTTAGTTCTCTTGTTCAAGTTTTACCTGTGCATTAGTTGAGTACTTATTGTATGTTTGTTTGTTTGCGATAGAGTACCCGGAGTGCGCCGCTTGCTACTTCGAATCGCTAGGTTTCCCGGATCATCAGCAAGGCAAGTAACACTTTGATCATACCTCATACTACCCAGTTTTATTGCATTAGATCAATCCTCACGCATTGCATGATTAGGATCTAATTAAATTGTGGGTTTGGGGAGTAGTTGATGTAGAACCTATTACCTATTTATTATCAAACCTTTGGGAGTTACTCTACGTTTGCTTATTTTTGCTATGCTATGCTAGTAGACGTGGATTGGGTGAGTGTATCCATGACAGATGTGAGCTTTGTTAATTAATGGTTTATTTAAGGTGGCAACCTAAACACACATCTGGGTGGATTGAGGCACCTGGGTATTCCAGTGATTGTCTATTTTCTTTTGGACCGCCACCCAGGCTCAAAGGGATCATGAGATTATTCATACTAGAAACTTCTGTGTGCAGCCACAAGCTACTATGGGCTCTAGCATAGTTGACTAAGTCGTGCGAACTCTTACAGTGGTAGACTAGAAGATGTATGGGATGTAGGTTGGTACGGTCTACCCGTTCGTGAGGTGCTAGCGCTTCCGAAAGACTATGTCTCGGTCATCCGTTTCTCAAACACCATGTAGTGCGAGAAAACCAACGGAGGAGATCGAATCTTGTGGGGAAAAGTGCGCAAACCTCTGCAGAGTGTATAAACTAATCATGGTTATCCGTGTCCCCGGTTATGGACATCTTGAGTATCTAGTACCTGGATTATCATGTGAATCTCATCATGTTACTCTAAAGTTAATTGTTGGATTTTAATGATGATGCTTAATTGGGATTGAGAATGCTGTCAACCATTCTCATGTTTAAGAACTACCATGATAGTTAAATAAAATTTATTCCTTTGCAGTAGGGAAAAATTGGCTTTACGCAAAACTGTAACCATAGAGCTTTCCACCAGCCATATATGCATATAGAATAGCCTATTTTATTCCATTACTCTCTATGTGTTACATTGCCAGCATATTCCATGTGCTGACCCGTTTCGGGCTGCAACGTTAATGTTGCAGACTTTTCAAACGACGATTAAGGTGCCTTTAGGTCGTGGTTCTATACTCAGTGATGCCGTTGGAGTTGATGGACTCACTTATCTTCCAAGCCTTCCGCTATTATTGTTATTAGATGGCCTTAAGCCATATTTATTGTAATAAGTTCTCTTTTGAGACACTCGATGTAATAAGTGTGTGTTTTCTACTCTGTTATAAATCCTTCAAGTACTGTGTGGTGTCAGCATTACTGATCCAGGGATGACACCGGAGCACAGAGATTGGACCGTTTGAGGTCTGGTCGCTACAAGATGGTATCAGAGCACACGCTGACTGTAGGACATGACCACTAAGCTAAAGCCTTAGATTACTACTTACTCTTCTCCTTCTGACCTCTCATCTTTTCTACTCTTTTAGGATGGCGGATGCAAGGAACAAGTTCATACAACCGGATGAAGATACACCCTTTGGACGTCACTTGAAGGAAGTCACTAGATACCTGAACATAGGAGTACCAAGCTTCACCGGAACCTACAACGCCACATTACCTGAAGAAGAGCGCTGGATGATTCAAGTTCAAGTTCCAGAAAGGACGTTCATGCCAGTCACTGAGCCCATAGAGTTTTCTTTTGATGCACCAACTTGGAGTCTAGGAAAAAGCATGGCAGCTCACATTGCCATGGGACGCATTGGAGAAGTTTACCGCAATGATCTCAAGGATACTATCTACCAGATTTGTGGGCACCGAGATGAGCACTGGGAGATGATCAGCACCAGGAAGGATAGATCAATTGCAGCTTTTATCCAGGAGTTAAACCAGCACATTCGATGTCAGGAGAATCAGATGTGTGCCGACATGATAGATCTGAAGAAAGCAAGGACAAGAATCAAGGAACTGGAGGAAGAACTCAAGGCTACATGTGAAGATTATGAAGAGGAAATCGAAGTATTAGTGGAGAAGAATGACGATCTGATCAAGAAGATTGGAATATTTATGGGAGGCCCTACACTAGTAGAAGAAGACGAAGAACCCAAGGAGATTCGCCCGGAAGACTACATCATCATCGACGACACCGACTCGGATCCAGATGATAGCGATGATGACTATGTTGATGTAGCTGGAGCAGATATCGTGGAGTCTGCAACCGAAGAATATTTCTAGTAGACCACCCCTACAGTAGTAGTAGTCCACCATGTAAATATAGTAGTCCGAGCACTTTTTGCGATAGTTAGATCGATTGTATGCCCTTATTTGATTGATTGAATGAAGTGAATTGTTTGCTTTTGCCTCATGTGCATATGGGTAGTGTTTTCTCTTTAGGCCCCTCTATTCTTAAATCTCATCTTTTCTAAACCCTCAGATGCCTCCGAGACGTGACCTTGGATTTACCTTCCCACCGGAGCTCACTCAGTTGATCCAGCAGGAGAACACATTGATGCAGTTACTAGTCCAGAATTAGAATCAGGGGAACAACAACAATAACAACCCACCACCACCACCACCTGTTGATCACTTAGCCCGTTTTCTTAGGCTGAATCTGCTGGTGTTTTCCAGTAGCACCGAGCCAATAGTAGCAGATGATTGGCTCCGCAAGACAGCTAGAGAGTTGACCACAGCAGGATGCACAGATGCGGAAAAGGTGAAGTTTGTCGCACACACTACTAGGAAAAGGGCTATAGATGAAATGGACACTAATGGCGCACCAGACATGTGGTGCGCCATTACTATATACTAATGGCGCACCATGTGTTGGTGCGCCACTAGTGTCCAAATACTAATGGCGCACCACATCCCTGGTGCGCCATTAGTAACAATTTTTTTATTTTTTTTTCAAAACTACTAATGGCGCACCAGGGGATAGTGCGCCATTACTAGTTAAACTAGTAATGGCGCACCACATCCACGGTGCGCCATTAGTAAAAAAATTCAATTTTTTTTCAATTTTTTTTTCAAAATTATTAATGGCGCACCAGGGGATAGTGCGCCATTAGTAGTTTTAACTAGTAATGGCGCACCACATCCACGGTGCGCCACTAGTAAATCTTTTTCAATTTTTTTCAAAACTAGTAATGGCGCACCGTGAGAGTGGTGCACCATTACTAGTTCTAGTAATGGCGCACCACTCCCACGGTGCGCCATTACTAACTTGGCCCAAAAATTCCACCGAATGCACCCCCCCCCCCGTGGACCGCCTTTTCAGTTAAAAAAAATAAAAGAAAATGATAAAAATGTCAAAAAATAAAAGAAAATAAGTTTCCCATGTGATCTGTGGTCTAGTTGTTGGGAAAATTTACAAATATGAATTTCGACTTTATTTGCAAAATCTCTCTAGAAATTTGTAAAATGGGCATAACTTTTGCATACGAACTCAGATTAAAAAGTTTTTTTATATGAAAAATCATCTACTCGAAAAGTTACATCCGAATTTAACCGGGGAACTTTGTTAAACATTTTCAAAATCCCCAAAAACCTAACAGAAAAAAAGTTACGGGGCTTTCAAGATCTAGAGACAATTTTTTTAAAAAAAATTCAAACTTACTAGTGGCGCACCGTGGATGTGGTGCGCCACTTGTAACAGAAAAAAATTGGTTTTGAATTTTTTTTTGAATTTTTTTCGAAAAATGATACGTAATATGATCGGGAAGTTTGAAATATTTTTCAAAATTTCATCATAGTCATGAACATGAACAAAGTCCTAGACATCAACAAGGTATAATAGGATTGATATGCTAGATATATCAACAAGTGCGTGTGAAGTGAGCTATTGCTGGGGTTGGATAGAACTCTGAAGTTAAGCATGCTTGAGCTGGAGTAGTGTGAGAATGGGTGACCTTTCGGGAAGTTTGACCACGGAGTGCGATTTGACCTGAGATTAAGCATATTGACCCGAGATTAAGCCATAGTGACCTGAGATTAAGAAAAAAATGAAAAGCCAACGGTGCGCCATTAGTATCTGGTATACTAATGGCGCACCACATAGAAGTGCACCATTAGTATACTAATGGCGCATCGCTGGTGCGCCATTAGTATACTAGATACTAATGGTGCACCATTAGAAAAAAATCTAATGGCATGGTGCTAGTGGCGCACCTGTAGTGCGCCATTAGTAGCGAAAATAGGTGCGCCACTAGCAGGCCTTTTTCTAGTAGTGACATCAGCTTGAAGGACCCGCAGCCTCATGGTGGGAGAATTTCACAACCACTTTCCCTGTCAACACTGTCACGTGGGACCAGTTTCAGCAGGCTTTTCATACTGCCCATGTTTCACCAGGAGCTATGGCCATGAAGAAGCGAGAGTTTCGCAACTTACGCCAAGGAGGACGGATAGTTGGCCAGTATGTGGAGGACTTTAGTAAGTTAGCATGTTATGCCCCAGATTACGTTGCTACGGATGCAGCTAAACAGGAGAAGTTTCTGGAAGGACTGAATGATGAGTTGAGCATGCAGTTGATGGTAGAAACCTTCAACAACTACCAGGAGTTGGTAGACCGTGCTCTCATGATTGAAGGGAAGCAGCAGCAGATCGAGAACCGCAAGAGGAACTATGGACAAGGGAAGTACAATTCTGGAGCTCAGCAGAAGCCATGTTCTACCCCTAGACCAGGAGGACATTTCCAGCATACCCATGGAGGAGGTAGCTCGCACAATCACAATGGCACCAAGAATGGTAATGGGAATGGAGGAAGCAACGGCCAGAACTGCACCAACCCATCAACCCCAGCCAAGAAAGACCTGAGCCAAGTCACTTGTTTTAAGTGCCAGAAGACCGGACATTATGCCAACGAATGTCCTGAATCACAGAATGGAAATGGCAATGGAAACTCTGGGAAGAAGCCGAACCCTTTCAACAGGGGACAGGTGAACCACGTTAACGTGGAGGAGGTTGAAGAGCACCCGGATGCAGTAATCGGTAAGTTTTTGGTTAAGTCATTTACTGCACTCGTTCTTTTTGATACTGGTGCATCGCATTCATACATATCAAGGGGATTTGTGGATAAGTATAAACTACCAACCCAAGCCCTTAGGTCACCCATGTTAGTAACCTCGCCTGGAGCAGAGTATATGGCTAGCCTATGGTGTGATCGGTTACCATTAAGGACTGGTAACTATGTATTTCCCTCAGACCTAATAGTGTTGGAATCTCAAGGATTGGATGTGATATTAGGTATGGATTGGTTATCAAAGTATGAAGGAAATATTGAATGTGCCAGTAAGTCAATTTTTCTTACCACGCCAGAAGGGAGAAGGATCAAGTATGTATCCCGGCATGTGCCGAAAAGGACTCCGGTAAATTGCTTAACAGGAATTGTGCAGGAGGAAGTACCAGTGGTAAAGGATTTCCCGGATGTATTTCCCGAGGAATTGCCAGGCATGCCACCGGATAGAGATATTGAGTTTTTGATTGAGCTTTTGCCAGGCACAGGGCCAATATCAAAGAGACCATATAGGATGCCCACAAAGGATTTGGTGGAGATTAAGAAGCAGATTAAGGAGTTACTGGATAAGGGTTATATTCGCCCAAGTTCTTCACCTTGGGGATCGCCAGTACTTCTAGTGGAAAAGAATGATGGATCGTTAAGGATGGTTGTTGATTATCGAGGTTTGAATGAAGTAACCATCAAGAACAAGTACCCACTACCAATGATCAATGATCTGTTTGATCGATTGCAAGGAGCTAAGGTATTTTCCAAGATCGATCTGCGATCAAGATACCACCAGTTGAAGATTCGAGAACAAGATATACCTAAGACGGCTTTTACCACCAGGTATGGGCTGTACGAGTATACGGTTATGTCATTTGGTCTGACTAACGCACCAGCATATTTCATGAACATGATGAGCAAGGTGTTTATGGAGTTTCTGGATAAATTCGTGGTAGTGTTCATTGATGATATCCTGGTTTACTCAAATAATGAAGAGGAGCATAAGGAACATTTGCGTTTGGTGCTTGGTAAACTCAGAGAACATCAATTATATGCCAAGTTTAGCAAATGTGAGTTTTGGTTGAAGGAAGTTGGATTTCTCGGACACGTTATATCGGGAGAAGGTATAGCAGTAGATCCCACTAAAGTTGATACCGTGACCAATTGGGAAGCGCCAACAACAGTTGGAGAGATCCGGAGTTTTCTTGGACTCACAGGATACTACCAGAGATTCATTGAGAATTTCTCAAAGATTGCGAAGCCTATGACGGAGTTGTTGAAAAAGGATACGAAGTTCATATGGACTGAGGAATGTGAGGCCAGTTTCTAGGAATTGAAGAAACGTTTGGTTACATCACCTGTGCTGATTTTGCCAGATCAGACCAAGGATTATGAGGCGTATTGCGACGCTTCACGTCAAGGACTTGGAGCAGTGCTTATGCAGGAAGGAAGAGTTGTTTCCTATGCCTCACGACAGTTTAAGCCTCATGAGTTAAATTATGCCACGCATGATTTGGAGTTAGCAGCCGTAGTGCATGCATTGAAAACTTGGAGACATTTTCTCATTGGAAACCATTGTGAGGTGTACACGGATCACAAGAGTTTGAAGTATATTTTCACACAGAAAGAGTTAAATCTCAGGCAAAGAAGATGGTTGGAGTTCATCAAGGATTATGATATGAGATTACATTATCACCCCGGAAAGGCTAACGTAGTAGCTGACGCGTTGAGCCGTAAAAGCCACGTCAACACCCTAATGATGGGAGATTTACCAAGGGAGTTAGCTGAAAACCTTCGTGAGCTATGTTTGGCGATAGTTCTGAGAGGCTATGTAGCAGCATTGGAGATTCAGTCTACCTTGATGGATAAGATCAGAGAAGCTCAATGGACTGACAAGGAGATTGCCTCTATTAAGGAGAAAATGAGCAAAGGAAAAGCTAAGGGGTTTCATGAGGATGAGCACGATACCCTATGGTTTGAAGACCGTGTTTATGTGCCTAATGATTCAGAGATCAGGAAGTTAATTCTGCAAGAGGCACATGATTCACCATACTCGATTCACCCAGGAAATACCAAGATGTATTTGGATTTGAAGGATACTTTCTGGTGGACCAGAATGAAGAAGGATATTGCGGAGTATGTAGTAGTTTGTGATGTATGTCAGAGAGTAAAGGCAGAGCATCGGAAGCCAGCGGGATTGCTACAGCCATTGTCGATACCCGAATGGAAGTGGGATAAGTTAGGCATGGATTTTATTACAGGTTTACCCAGAACTCGTTCAGGCTATGACTCAATATGGGTTGTAGTCGATTGTTTGACAAAGGTAGCCCATTTCATTCCAGTGAAGACTACCTATACCAGTGCAAAGTTGGCAAAGATATACATGACCAGAATCGTATGTCTGCATGGAGTTCCAAAGAGCATTGTATCAGATAGAGGAACCCAATTTACCTCAAAGTTCTGGAATCAGTTGCATGAAACTTTGGGTACCAGACTAGAGTTTAGTACATCCTTCCATCCGCAGACAGATGGACAGACCGAGAGAGTCAATCAGATTTTGGAGGATATGCTGAGAGCTTGTGCGCTAGATTACGGATCTAGTTGGGACGAGAATTTGCCATATGCAGAGTTCTCTTACAACAACAGTTATCAATCCAGTTTGAAGATGGCCCCTTTCGAAGCCTTGTACGGGAGGAGGTGCAGGACCCCATTGTCTTGGGATGAAGTTGGAGACCGTCAGTTGTTTGGACCAGATCTGATTAAGGAGTCTGAACAGAAAGTGAAATTGATCCGTGACAAGCTCAAGGTAGCCCAGTCCAGGCAGAAGAGCTACGCAGATTCTAAACGCAAGGAGACAGTTTACGAAGTCGGAGACCGAGTTTATCTTCGAGTATCACCACTTTGAGGAGTTAAGCGCTTTGGAGTTAAGGGAAAGTTAGCGCCACATTTTGTAGGCCCATACAAAGTTTTGGAGTGTATGGGAGAAGTAGCCTATAAGTTGGAATTGCCCGAAGGATTTTCAGGAGTTCACGACGTGTTCCACGTTTCCCAGTTAAAGACGTGCCACGCAGAGATGGCTGATATACTGCTAAGAGATACAGTGCCACTGGAAGCAATTCAGTTGGACAGTGATTTAACCTATGAGGAGAAACCAGTTAAGATTCTAGAGTATGCCAGTCGAGTCACCCGCAGCAAGGTTATCAAGTTTTGCAAAGTTCAGTGGAGCCACCACACGGAGGATGAAGCCACCTGGGAGCGAGAGGAAGAATTGCTGAAGGACCACCCTCACCTATTTTCTAGCCAACCCGAATCTCGAGGGCGAGATTCATCTTAAGGGGGTTAGGTTTTGTAACATCCCAAGTTTTCAATTTGGAATGTTATACATTAGATCAACATTACAAATCATATTTTATTGCTTTTCTGGTTGATCCTAGAAATTCTACGCAACTCAAGGACCCTCGGAGAGAGTTGGGGATTTCGATATTTTCATATTTGAGTTTTTCTCAAATTTTGAAGATAGGATCATCTGATTTTACTTATTTTATCTTCAATTATTTCTATTATAAAAATATGAGAGAGGGAATAAAATGACCTTGCCAAAATAAAGAAATATTGAGGATTTAACAAAAAATCAAATAAGATTTTATTTTGGATTTATTTGCTATTTTATTCGAATTTAGGAAAAATTGCAGGTTTTCAAAAATTGCTTTTAGAGCCAAAAAATGTTCATCCTATTCTAAATATTTTATTTAGACGGAGAAAATTTGTTTTGGCATTTTTAGATTTTTATTTATTTTTCTAGAATTTTTTAGGCGCGGCGAATTGTTTTTTTTAAACCCCGCGCCCGACTGGGCCAAGGGCCCAGCCGAGCCAGGCCGGCCCAAGCCGCCGCCGCCACCTTCCCGCCGGACTCGAGGAGGAGTCCGAGCCGGAGCCGCCGCTGCCCGTCGCCCCCTCCCCCAAGTCAACCCCCTCCCCCTCTTAAATAGCCGCCCCGCCGCCGCCCTCTCCTCACCCCGCCGCCGCGCACCGCAGCCCGCCGCTGCCGCACGCCGCCGCCGCCGCACACCGCTGCCACTTGCCGTCACCCCGCCGCCCTGTCGGAGCCCCGCCGGAGAGTCGCCGCCGCCGAGGTAGTCGCCGACTGCTTTTTGGAAAAAAAACCGTTTTGGTTTTTTTGAAAACCCTAGTTCTGTTTTTTTATAAATAGATCGTTTTTTTCCGGTTTATTTATTTTGCGAGCGCCCGTTCGTCCGTTTGTTTTAACGAACGCGTTTTTCGTTTAGTTTCTGTTAACAAACGTTCGTTCGTTAACTGTTTGTCGTTTTTATTTTTCTCGGATTAAATCCGCGGTTTTTCTGATCGCGATCTTTGATCTGATGTTCGTTCTAGTTTAACTTTTGGCTCGTTTATCGGAATCATGTGATTCAAGCGCCTGGAGTTTCGTCTCGAAACCCTCTTCCCGTTTAACCAGCTCAAACAAGTTTTTTCCACTGTAAAAATTTCCTTAGACCCAGAATAGTAAACGAAGCTTGTTTCTCTTGCCGTTTGTCTTTCGTTGCTTCGTTCGTTTTGATTCTTTTTGCCAACCGGAGTTCTTAAGTTGAACTTTCTGGTTAGTTCTCTTGTTCGAGTTTTACCTGTGCATTAGTTGAGTACTTATTGTATGTTTGTTTGTTTGCGATAGAGTAACCGGAGTGCACCGCTTGCTACTTCGAATCGCTAGGTTTCTCGGATCATCAGCAAGGCAAGTAACACTTTGATCATACCTCCTACTACCCAGTTTTATTGCATTAGATCAATCCTCACACATTGCATGATTAGGATCTAATTAAATTGTGGGTTTGGGGAGTAGTTGAGGTAGAACCTATTACCTGTTTATTATCAAACCTTTGGGAGTTACTCTACGTTTTCTTATTTTTGCTATGCTATGCTAGTAGACGTGGATTTGGGTGAGTGTATCCATGACAGATGTGAGCTTTGTTAATTAATGGTTTATTTAAGGTGGCAACCTAAACACACATCTGGGTGGATTGAGGCACCTGGGTATTCCAGCGATTGCCTGTTTTCTTTTGGACCGCCACCCAGGCTCAAAGGGATCATGAGATTATTCATACTAGAAACTTCTATGTGCAGCCACAAGCTACTATGGGCTCTAGCATAGTTGACTAAGTCGTGCGAACTCTTACAGTGGTAGACTAGCAGATGTAGGGGATGTAGGTTGGTACGGTCTACCCATTCGTAAGGTGCTAGCGCTTCCGAAAGACTATGTCTCGGTCATCCGTTTCTCAAACACCATGTAGTGCGAGAAAACCAACGGAGGAGATTGAGTCTTGTGGGGAAAAGTGCGCAAACCTTTGCAGAGTGTATAAACTAATCATGGTTAGCCGTGTCCCCGGTTATGGACATCTTGAGTATCTAGTACTTGGATTATCATGTGAATCTCATCATTTTACTCTAAAGTTAATTGTTGGGTTTTAATGATGATGCTTAATTGGGATTGAGAACGCTGACAGCCATTCTCAATGTTTAACATCTACCATGATAGTTAAATTAAATTTATTCCTTTGCAGTAGGGAAAAATTGGCTTTACGCAAAACTGTAACCATAGAGCTTTCCACCAGCCATATATGCATATAGAATAGCCTATTTTATTCCATTACTCTCTATGTGTTACATTGCCAGCATATTCCATGTGCTGACCCGTTTCGGGCTGCAAAGTTAATGTTGCAGACTTTTCAAACGGCGATTAAGGTGCCTTTAGGTCATGGTTCTATACTCAGTGATGCCGTTGGAGTTGATGGACTCACTTATCTTCCAAGCCTTCCGTTGTTATCGTTATTAGATGGCCTTAAGACATATTTATTGTAATAAGTTCTCTTTTGAGACACTCGATGTAATAAGTGTGTGATTGCTACTCTGTTATAAATCCTTCAAGTACTATGTGGTGTCAGCATTACTGATCCAGGGATGACACCGGAGCACAGAGATTGGACCGTTTGAGGTCTGGTCGCTACATGCACCTATTAAAGTTGATGAAAAGACTGTCACTTATAATGATCCTATTGTTCCTACTGCTTATGTTGAGAAACCACCTTTTCATGTTAGTATAAAAGATCATGCTAAAGCTTCAACTGTGGTTCGTAAAAGCAATATTAGAACATATACACCTCCTGAGCAAATTAAAGTTGAACCTAATATTGCTTTTGTTAAAGATCTCTTGTGTGATAATATTGATGGTCATGTTATTCATTTCTGTGATGAGACTGCTAGAATTGCTAAACCTTGTGCTAAAGATAAACATAGACCCGTGGTAGGCATGCCTGCTATTTCTGTTAAAGTAAAAGATCACTGTTATCACGGCTTATGTGATATGGGTGCCAGTGCTAGTGCTATACCTCATGAATTATACAAAGAAATTATGCAATGATATTGCACCTGTTGATGCTATTGAAAAGATGCCATGTCCCAAGGACATCAAAAGTATAAGAAGTTTCCTTGGTCATGCCGGTTTTTATAGGAGGTTCATTAAGGACTTCTCAAAAATTTCTCGGCCTCTGACTAATTTATTACAAAAAGATATACCATTTGTTTTTTATGATGATTGCGTAGAAGCATTTGAAATACTTAAAAAGCATTGATCTTTGCACCTATTGTTCAGCCACCTGATTGGAATTTACCCTTTGAAATTATGTGTGATGCTAGTGAATATGTTGTAGGTGCTGTTCTAGGGCAAAGAGTTGATACAGAATTAAATGTTATTCAATATGCTAGTAAAACTCTAGACAATGCTCAGATAAATTATGCTACTACTGAAAAAGAAATCTTAGCAATTGTATTTGCTTGTGATAAGTTCAGACCTTATATTGTTGATTCTAAAGTAACTATTCACACTGATCATGCTGCTATTAAATATCTTATGGAAAAAAAAGATGCTAAACCTAGACTTATTAGATGGGTTCTCTTGCTAGAAGAATTTGATTTGCATATTATTAATAGAAAGGGAGCTGAGAACCCCGTTGCAGATAACTTGTCTAGGTTGGAAAATGTTCTTGATGACCCAGTACCTATTGATGATAGCTTTCCTGATGAACAGTTAAATGTCATAAATGCTTCTTATACTGCTCCATGGTATGCTGATTATGCTAATTACATTGTTGCTAAGTTTATACCACCTAGTTTCACATACCAGCAAAAGAAAAAGTTCTTCTATTATTTGAGACATTAATTTTGGGATGACCCCCATCTTTATAAAGAAGGAGTAGATAGTGTTATTAAACATTGTGTAGCTGAGCATGAACAGGAACAGATCCTACGCAAGTGTCACTCTGAAGCTTATGGAGGACACCACGCTGGAGATAGAACTGCACATAAGCTATTGCAATCCGGTTTTTATTGGCCTACTCTCTTCAAGGATGCCCGTAAGTTTGTTGTATCTTGTGATGAATGTCAAAGAATTGGTAATATTAGTAGACGTCAAGAAATGCCTATGAATTATTCACTTGTTATTGAACCATTTGATGTTTGGGGCTTTGATTATATGGGACCTTTTCTTGCCTCCAATGGATACACACATATTTTAGTTGTTGTTGATTACGTTACTAAGTGGGTAGAAGCTATTCCAACTAGTAGTGCTGATCATAACACCTCTATTAAGATGCTTAAAGAAGTTAATTTTTCCAAGGTTTGGAGTCCCTAGATATTTAATGACTGATGGCGGTTCACATTTTATTCATGGTGCTTTCCGTAAAATGCTTGCTAAATATGATGTTAATCATAGAATTGCATCTCCTTATCACCCACAGTCTAGTGGTCAAGTAGAATTGAGCAATAGAGAACTCAAATTAATTTTGCAAAAGACTGTTAATAGATCTAGAAAGAATTGGTCTAAGAAACTTGATGATGCATTATGGGCCTATAGAAATGCATATAAAAATCCTATGGGTATGTCTCCGTATAAAATGGTCTATGGAAAAGCATGTCACTTACCTCTCGAACTAGAACATAAGGCATATTGGGCTATTAAAGAGCTCAATTATGATTTCAAACTTGCCGGTGAGAAAAGGTTATTTAACATTAGCTCACTTGATGAATGGAGAACCCAAGCCTATGAGAATGCCAAATTGTTTAAAGAAAAAGTTAAAAGATGGCATGACAAAAGGATACAAAAGCGTGAATTTAATGTAGGTGATTATGTATTGCTATACAACTCTTGTTTAAGATTTTTTGCAGGAAAACTTCTCTCTAAATGGGAAGGTCCTTACGTTATCGAGGAGGTCTATCATTCCGGTGCCATAAAAATCAACAACTTCGAAGGCACAAATCTGAAGGTGGTGAACGGTCAAAGAATTAAACATTATATCTCAAGTAATCCTTTAAATGTTGAAACCAATGTTATTGAAACCGTAACCCCAGAGGAATACATAAGGGACACTTTCCGGAACGTTACAGACTCCGAAAAGGAATAGGTATGTGGTACGGTAAGTAAACCGACTCTGAAACAGTTCTAGTGGCAATTTTTCTCTGTTTTGGAATATTTAGAAAAATAGAAAAATAAGAAGCAGTCCGGGAAGGACACGAGGGCTCCACGAGGGTGGAGGGCGCGCCCTACCCCCTAGGCGCGCCCCCTACCCCGTGGGCACCTCGTGTGCTCTCCGGACTCCGTTTCTTGCATGTTTTTCTTGAAACCTGTGACAGTGGGAGAGGCTCCCACTGTGATATATTACTTTTCAAAATTTACATAGTACATTATACAAGAGGTATACATAGGGAGCCCCTTACCACTTTGTGGTTTTGGGGGGAGAAAAGACTAGAAAGCAAGACTAGTCAGAAGGTAGGGAGTCTAGGAGTAGGAAGATAAAATCCTTCATGTTATCTTTCACTCTATACTGAAGTAAGCCAAAATCTGTTTTGAATCTAGCTAGCCAGGAATTGTAGGAGGGGCTGATATTTCTGAAAAGCTTGTCATTCCTCTCCTTCCATATACTCCAAGATGCTTGTAGAAAGGCCTCCATGAACATGGGTTTGTGCCAATTGCGTTTGGCTGTTTCCAACTAAGTCAGCCGTGTCGTATGATGTTCAGGGTTCATCCCAAGTTTTGACCAACAGTACCTGCTGAACGGGCAGCTCGGGATCATGTGGTCCACATCTTCTTCTGTTTGCCCGCAAAGGAGGCAGGTTAGATCATCTCCCACATTATAGTGTCTTCTCTTGAGCATTTCTCTTGTATTGAAGCGATCTGAGAGGAGAAGCCAACCGAAAACTTTTATCTTGATTGTAACCTTGGATTTCCACAGCCAATGATATGTCTTGTGTGCTTTGACATCCCTGAAGCAGAACTTATAAAACCTTCATGCAGTATATTCTGTAGAGCCCCAGGAATAAGACGAGAAGTCTCTAGTGGCCGGGTCATCATTTAAGACAATATGGGCCACAAGGCGTTGGATGTCACGAACTTCTGCATGGGCCTCAATGGAGAGGGGTAGTTGAAACGCCTCATCTAAGGAAGAGATACGCAGAAAATTTTGAACTGAGACATCCTCATTCTTGGCAAACGAAAAGGCCCGCGGGTGTGAGTCTGCTAGGGGCTGATCAAGCCAGAGGTCTTTCCACATGAGCACTTTATCACCACAGTTAACCTCAACTTTGGAGATGCCACGATAGATTGGAGTTAGTTTGAGGACATCCCTCCACCAAAAAGAGCCACATGGATCAGAAGCATGCGGAATCTTGTCTGTGTAGTATGTAGACCAAATGAGATCAACCCAGGGGAGGTCATGCTGATTATAGAATTTGTGCAAATATTTAAGGAGAAGAGCGTCACTTTGAATTTTTAAATTGATGATCCCGAGGCCTCCACTTTCTTTTGGACGACAAATCCTATCCCAGGCAACCAAAGAGTTGCATTTCTCCCCCTGCTCTGTCTTTGTTTGTCCAAAGACATTTCAGCCGAAGCTTATCCAGTAATTGCAAGATTTTTGGAGGAAATTTGAGTGTGCATAGAGCAAAGATGATGAGCGAGGTGATGACAGTGTTTACCAGTGAAAGTTTGGCCCCATACGACATCATAGATAGAGTAGAGGATAATCTTCTTTCCACAAAGCATACCATCGGCATTAGGTCCTGGATAGAGGGTTTACCAGTCCCCAAGGGAAGGTCTAGGTAAGTGAAGGGCATAGTGCCAACTTTGCATTCAAAGATGTCAGCAAGTTCATTTGTAAGGGCATCATCCCAATTCATCGGTATGAGTGTGGACTTATGGAAATTTATCTTAAGACCAATGGAAGTGGCAAAGTCATTAAGGATCCCTTTCATACTATGTGCTTGAGCTGGACATGCTGGCATGATAATTATTGTGTCATCCGCATATTGAATAACAAGGTAATCAAACTGTCGCTGTCTTTCAAAGGGCAGGCGGATCATTAATGGCAGCTTGAAGGAGATCGGCTGCGATAACAAATAGGAGGGGGGACAAGGGGTCTCCTTGCCGAACACCACTTTTGCAGTGGAATTGTCTGCCTGGAACACCATTTAGAAGCACATAATATTTACCAGAAGAAAAGATAGAATTGATCCATGAAAGCCACTTGTCATTGAATCCCATATGCTTCATAATCTCAAGCATAGCACCATGTTCAATTGTATCGAATGCCTTGGCGAAATCAAGTTTGAGTAGAACTATTTTCTTCTTGGACACTTGGCACTGATGGATGTACTCGAAGGCCCAAGCAAGGCAGTCTTGTATAGTTCTTCGTTTGATGAAACCGTATTGATTGCGATGAACCAGCTTGAGGATGATCTTTTGCAGGCGATTGGCCAAAAGCTTAGTGATTATTTTGAGACAACAATTTAGTAGTGTGATAGGCTGAAAGTCATTGAGGGTCTCAGGCGAAGGGACTTTTGGAATTAGTGTGATGAAACCCTCATTTATACTTTCCAGGTTTATGGTCCCTTCATGAAACTGCTCACAAAGTTTGTAGAAATCTTCTTTGATTATGTGCCAAAAAGATTTAATGAAGTGACCCGTGAATCCATCGGGGCCTGGAGCTCTATCAGCCGGCATTTCTTTGACAACATCATCGATTTCTTCTTTGGAGAAAGGAGCAGTAAGCAGGTCCAAGTCATCCGATCTTTTGATGATATTAGGAAGATCAAATTTCATAGAGTAGCCACAAGAGGAGCCCATCCTGTTCTTGTATGTATGGTAAATAAGGGCCTCTTTTCCAGCATGGTCTTCCACAGATGTGCCATTATCGAGGCGAAGATTGGTTATATTATTTCTTCTATATCTTTCAGAAGCAAGGGCTTTAAGAAATTTAGGGTCCTCATCTCCAAATTGAACCCATCGAATTGTGCATCTTTTTTTCCAGTATTGCTGCTGATAATTTAACAGACGAAGAATGTGTTTTTTAAGGATTGTCCTAAAGTTTCATTCTGGAAGTGTCAAAACCCTTTTATTTTCTCGAGCATCTAGATCTGCCAGAGTGGAGTCTGAATTTTCAATTGCAATGCGAAGTTTGGATATCCTTTTACTCCAGTGCTTGAGTTCATATCTTAGCATTTTAAATTTGCGGCAAAGCACAGTGGCAGCATTTGTACAATTAACTGGTCTATTCCACACCTCTGAGACCAGCTCCATAAACCCTGGGTGTTGCACCCAGAAGGATTCCAACCTGAATATGTTACTTTTTGGAATAGTAGTTTCAATGGTCACTACACAGGGAATGTGATCAGAGACTGGCTTCCCAAGGGGTTTTACCAAAGTCTTTGGATTTGTGATAGTCCAATTAGTGGAATTTAGAAACCAATCCAATTGTTCAAGTAAAGGTTGTTGTTCCATGTTACTCCATGTATATGTCGTGCCCTTAATTGGTAGTTCAATGAGCCCCTGAGATCGGATAAAGTCATTGAATGTGATCATGTCATTAATGTTGCCACCTGGTTTATTGCGATTAGAAGGACTTCGGATGTAATTAAAATCACCAATTAGTAACCAATCTTCAGTAGCAGGAATGTTTAAGTTCAAAAGCCAATTTGTGTAATCCACTCTGAGATCGCCTTGACAGGGTCCATAAATGTTTACTAGGGTCCATTCTTGGGCCGATTGTGTGGATTTGAATTTAATTACTAAAGCGAATTCTTCCTCCATAAGTATCGTACCTGTGAAAATAGAGCTATTCCAAATGGTTGCAATACCTCCAGAGGCTCCTTGAGAGGGAATATAGGCATATTTATCAAATCTTTTAGGACAGCAAGACTTAATGAACACATTATCAAAAGAGGGCTTTTTGGTTTCTTGCAAGCAAATCACGGCACAGCCACTAGAGGAAATAGTGTTCGATAAAGCCAAAAGCTTAGGGTCTGAGTTCAGGCCCCGGACGTTCCAACAAAGCACGTTCCAGTTCGAGAGAAGTACCATTTAAAAGCTAGATAAGAAACAATACGAAATTAAGCATTGGATGGGCCACCCTCCTGATCAGCGAGAAGCACCTCTTCAGTGAGTTCTTCAGGAGGAATGGCACACCGTGTGGATCCAATCTGCTGTATCTCATGGATTGATAGTGGTGGGGGCACTTCAGCATCGTGGTCGTTAGATAATTCAGTTATGACAACTGCAGAGGCCATATTTGGGATCACTCTTGGTTTAACTTTAGAGGTCTTGGCCTTGCTATCAGAGATGAGAGGCACCTTGAAGCCGTCGTACTTATTCGAGCGATTGCTGCGGCGAACCTGCATGACAGAGATTGGGGCTTTGTTTTTACCACATTTGCCCTTAGACATTCCAGCAGAGGAGGCCCCAGGCACAGAATCTGAACCAGTTAGTGCTAATTCATCAGAAGGTGCCACCAAATCATCATTGAGCTCAGTAATAGTGACAGTGCTGGCCTGAACATTTGGTGCTTCAGTATCAGCAAGAGACCAAAGATGCGTGGAAGTGTTGTAAGTACCTGCAGCATCAAAGGAGGTGACAGTAGCAGAAGCATCTAACTGTCCATCTTCAGTATTGGTCACCACTAACTCAATATTCAGACTTGCAGGCTTAATACCATAACCATGTGCCCAGGGCCCAAAGGTGGCCAGGGTGGGCATGATCCTGCTAGACAAGAAATTTGTAATGGGCACATATGACAGAGGCTCATTCAGATGCATGGAGCTGATCATCTCAGAATCTGCAGAAAAGCTAATGTTGATGCCAGCATTTGAAACCTGAATGTTGAACTGAAGGTGTTGCAGAGCCATTGGAGGGCCAGAGAAATTCGCAGCGGGGCTGTTACTGACCACCAACTCCTGAGTGGGAGCAGGACTGAAGACCAGAGAGCTGCTGTGCTGCAAGGCTTGTAGTATGTTGACTGGGACAAGCACCATAGTCTCAGAGTCAGAGCTAGTGGCAGAGCTGCTCTGAATGGAAATGGAGTTGTTCCAGGCTACAGCAGGGCTGTCCTAGAGATTATTAGGTGGAAGGAGACCATCATTAACCTGCAATCCTTCATTGGCTAACCACTCCTGGAAGTTATATACAAAGCCGGGGGAGTGTGTGGAGGCGAAGGTGGCCATTCACCCTAGTTTGGTTGGAATTCCACTTCCACATTCTGAGGATCTTCAACGTTGTTTGCAGCAGCAGCATTGTTGGCAGCCCCCTGCTGTGCAATCCAGTTATTGAGCTGCATCTGGTATAGTTGCTCAGCAGTAAGCTCATCACCGTACAATGGATGTGGAATGCCATTGTCAGGGGGAGGATCTTCTCCTGCAGGTGGAACTTCAGGCAGGTGCGCGTTCCAGTCACTGCTACGCAGCATGGTGACGCAAACAGTCCAACAGGCCTATCGCCTCCCAACTGACATATCACTAAACTCTTTGGAACAAGGCGAAGGTTAATGACTTTAACACGGACCAGAATAAATTTTTTGTCACCTCTAGGATTATGCCAATGTATGAGACTACCGAAGCTGTCCACAGATCTATGCAGGTAATGGTAAGTCTGGTAATCATAGGGGAAGCCCACATACAAGATTCAAACTGCAGGGCCATAGGTGGTGAGCCTCATATTCAGAGCTTCATCATGTGGCACAAAAGATACAATAGTGTTCATATCCCCTTCAACCTCAGCATCAATCTCAAAGGTTGTTCCCACAACATTATCTTGCACTAAAGGGTTGGCAAACCCAAAGATAGCAATGCCCAGGGGGTGATCATCTACCTCAGAAGGGAAGAAATGTGATTCATGCAGCAGGCCAGTGATTACCTCCCTTAGAGCGGCTTTTTGATGGTGTGGAACATGTCTGTTGACCTCTGCAATGGCAAGGAAATCATGGTTGAGGGGAGGCACTGGATGCACCGCCATGTCGCCGCGAACCACTCTGTCCTGAGGCCCCAACTCGATCGTCATCCCCGTGGGGATGTAGGGGACGACATTCACAGGGTAGTTGGCCACTGTTGCAGGTGGAGGAGAGCTCGAAGGGGGGGAAACAGGGGAGATGGAATGCGGAGCGGCAGGCTGGGTTGATTTGGGTTGCCAAACTAGTACCCCCGTCTCCCTCTTCCTCCAACAGGAGGTTGCCAAGTGTCCAGCCAGACCGCAGGCGGCACAATTAATGGAATGTGATGATTTTCTTACTAGTTTTTGATGCAGTCCCGGGTGGTCATTGAGCGTGGCAGGGCAAGTGGGGATTTGATTCCGACTGACTGGCGATTTGACATGGCCTGGGGGAGCAGCATTAGTAATGACCAATGCAGAAGATGGAATATGAGTAGTCTGGGCCGAATTAGATGGAATATTTGCCGAGAAGGAGTGGACAGCAGAAGGGCCCATCCTAGGCCTCCACCAGAGATAAACACAATCAAGATTACCACACTCAGAGAAATAGTGGCCCAATAGGTTGCAATGCGTGCAATAGAGCTTTAAGGGACACAAAGAGGACACATGCCCATCCGAAAGGCAAACTACACATGTTGGGCTAGAAGAAGCTGAAGGCCCAATTCCATTAGCAGGCTTCTCAACGGGATGTTGAGAATGTTGTTGATCCATGATGTCAGAAGACTCAGGACATTCCCTCTCCAGATGGCCCATAGACTTGCACTTTGAGCAAATATTCAATTTGTTGTAGATAAAGGTTGATGGCGGGACCGAGGCAATATCCCACGTTTTGGCAATATCCAAATCATTATAGCCAGCCTGTCGATAGTCTAGGATATGCAGCAGAATAAAAGATGGGATAGAATTCCAGCATTCATTTCGGTATTTATTGCCAATAAATGTTGTTTCCTTGCACGGCTTGTCGGTAGTAATGACTGATTCAAATTTACCAAAACGAATGTCACTGACTAAGGCCGGATCACTGACTGCTCGTGAATGAAATTTACCAAAAATAATATTGGGCTGTGACTGAGAAATGTCTGAATTATGAGGCATGATCATGGAATCCGCAAGAACATCACCATGAGTAGACTTGTTAATCTCAAGAAAATGAGTAAAACCAAATTTGTCAAGCTCTTTTGAAGAACGATCAACCGTAGAACGATTAGCTTGCAAAAAAGCAAGATTAGACTTGATAGCCATAGGGGAGCGTGCAGATATCTCATTGAGCTCCTGATTTGAATGCCACGTAGAGTTCTACAAAGAGAAGTTCCAAGAGTTGTGACGATAAAGAGTGAAATGACATATGAATCTGGCCAAATTCGGTCCTTCAGCCCATATATGAAATGTCCCACTTTGTTGGAAGACAGAGAAAACCGAAAGTGTCTGCCAGCCAAATGTTTAACATGAAAACCATTGGACGATCCACCAATACAACATTGTAAAGCAAGTCCCACTTATTCTTCAGTCAAAGAAAACGAGGCAGAAGAGAAGGCCACAACCAGAAAGAATTCCTTGGTCGAAGCAGAGGAGGAAAAATGCACTGTGGAGCCAAACCTTGCACGCACCTGCGTCTCCACCGCTTGCCCGGGGGAGAAATCCCAGTGTAGAAGCCCCTCCATGGAAGCTAGAGATCGCCATACCAGCGGGTGGAGGTGGGAGGAGAGGTGGGAGGAGGATCCATCTTCACTCTAAAACCCGAATCTCAGATTCTGAACAACGTATTTTGGACGGTAAAAATTCATTATATAATCTCCCGAAGGTTTTGACCACCGTATCACGCAAATTTCCTCTGTCTTTGTTTCGAGTTGTCTCTGCTGCAGATTAGAGCAATATGTCATCCCAGGATTCGGAAGGAGAAAGCTATGTGGCTGATTATCTTGTAGATCCTAAGGTCTATGGGGATGTGGAGCATTGTGGTTGGACTACGGAAGAAGAAGAGGACTATGAACCCAAGAGAAGGGAGGAGACGAGCTGAGGAGAAGATGAAGTCCCATTACCTCAACCTGGGGACATGCATGCGGAGTTCAAAAAGTCAAGCCTCCCGGATAGAGTAAATAAACCTAAGATCGAGTTTATCCCTTTTCGCCTCTTGCAGGAAAACAAACAGAAATTATGCAAGAAGATATTAAACCTTGAGCACGAGATCGATGACCTAAGGGATCGAAATTCTGTCCTCAAGCGCAAATTAAGGAAGAATCCTACGCCATCAACAAAACCAACACCCTCTTCATCAACAAAGAAGGAGACATAATCACATGGGTATGGGCACTCCCCTTGGCAACTGCCAAGCTTGGGGGAGGTGCCCCAGTATCGTATCACCATCACTTTTATCTTTATCACTTTTCTTAGTTCTATCCTTTTGATAATATTTTGATCTAGTAGAATAAAAGTTCTTAGTATGATCTAGTTGTGAGTTTTTCTTTATGATCCTTCTATGTAATCGAGTCCGTGAGCTACATATAATAAAGACTAGTGTTGAGTCAAGGGCTTGATTATTTTGCCATGATCTTGAGTGAATAAAAGAAAAGAGAAAGAAATAAAAAGAAATAAAAGAGATCATATGGATCTTATGGAGAGTAATGAGCTCACATATAAAGAGTATGATGATTAAAAGTTGTTGAGAGTTGACAAACATAGTTTTGGTCATCGTTGCAATTAATAAGAAGTAATAAAGAAAGAGAGGTCTTCACATATAAATACACTATCTTGGACATCTTTTATGATTGTGAGCACTCATTAAAATATGACGTGCTAAAGAGTTGACGTTGGACAAGGAAGACAACATAATGGGTTATGTTTTCTTACATCTGAGATAAATTATATTGTCATGGATCATCCAACATGATTGAGCTTGCCTTTTCCCCTCATTCTAGCCAAATTCTTTGCACCAAGTAGAGATACTACTTGTGCTTCCAAACACCCTTTAACCAGTTTTGCCATGAGAGTCCACCATACGTACCAATGGATTGAGTAAGATCCCTCAAGTAAGTTGTCATCGGTGCAAGCAATAAAAAAATTGCCCTCTAAATATGTATGACTTATTAGTGTGAGAGAAAATAAGCTTTATACGATCGTGTGATATGGAAGAAATAAAAGCGACGGACTGCATAATAAAGGTCCATATCACAAGTGGCAATATAAAGTGACGTTCTTTCGCATTAAGATTTTGTGCATCCAACCATAAAAGCGCATGGCAACCTCTGCTTCCCTCTATGAAGGGCCTATCTTTAACTTTTATCTCCTACCTTGCATAAGCGTCATGGTGATCTTCACCCTTCCTTTTTAAAATTTATCTTTTTGCAAGCACAACATGTTGGAAAGATCCTGGTATATATGGCTAATTGGATGTGAGTTTTCATGAACTATTATTGTTGACATTACCCTTGAGGTAAAACGTTGGGAGGCAAAACTATAAGCCCCTATCTTTCTCTGTGTCCGATTAAAACTCCATACCCATAAGTATTGCGTGAGTGTTAGCAATTGTGAAAGACTATATGATACTTGAGTATGTGGACTTGCTGAAAAGCTCTTATATTTACTCTTTCCTATGTTATGATAAATTGCAATTACTCCAATGACTGAGATTATAGTTTGTTAGTTTTCAATGAAGTTTATGATTCACACTTGAAATTGTGATTTAATTGTTACTCTAGCATAAGAGATCATATGATTAGAATTATATAGGTTGTTGTTCTAAGAATGATCATGATGCCCTCATGTCCGTATTTTATTTTTATCGACACATCTATCTCTAAACATGTGGACATATTTTTTGATTTCGGTTTTCGCTTGAGGACAACCAAGGCCTAAGCTTGGGGGAGTTGATACGTCCATTTTGCATCATGCTTTTATATCGATATTTATTGCATTATGGGTTGTTATTAAACATTATGTCACAATACGTATGCCTATTATCTCTTATTTTACAAGGTTTACATAAAGAGGGAGAATGCCGGTAGCTGGGATTCTGGGATGGAAAAGGAGCAAATATTAGAGACCGATTCTGCACAGCTCCAAAAGTCCTGAAACTTCACGGAAGTCATTTCCAGAATATATAAAAAATACTGAGCGCAAGAAGTTCCGGAGGGGGGGCACACCCTGCCCACGAGGGTGGGGGTGCGCCCTACCGCCCTGGGCGCGCCCCCTGCCTCATGGGCCACCTGGTGGCCCTCCAATGCCCATATTATGCTATATGGAGTCTTTCGATGAGGAAAAAAAATCATAAGCCAGCTTTTGAGATGAAACTCCGCCGCCATGAGGCGGAACCTTGGCAGAATCAATCTAGGGCTCCGGCGGAGCTGTTCTGCCAAGGAAACTTCCCTTCGGGAGGGGGAAATCATCGCCATCGTCATCACCAACGATCCTCTCATTGGGAGGGGGTCCATCTCCATCAACATCTTCACCAGCACCATCTCCTCTCAAACCCTTGTTCATCTCTTGTATCCAATTCTTGTCTCCAAGTCTGGGATTGGTACCTGTGGGTTGCTAGTAGTGTTAATTACTCCTTGTAGTTGATGCTAGTTGGTTTATCCGGTGGAAGATCATATGTTCAGATCCTATATGCATATTAATACCCCTCTGATTATGAACATTAATATGCTTTGTGAGTAGTTATGTTTGTTCCTGAGGACATGGGAGAAGTCTTGCTATTAGTAGGCATGTGAATTTGGTATTCGTTCGATATTTTGATGAGATGTATGTTGTCTCTCCTCTAGTGGTGTCATGTGAACATAGACTACATGACACTTCACCATTATTTGGGCCTAGAGGAAGGCATTGGGAAGTAATAAGTAGATGATGGGTTGCTAGAGTGACAGAAGCTTAAACCCTAGTTTATGCGTTGCTTCGTAAGGGGCTGATTTGGATCCATATGTTCCATGCTATGGTTAGGTTTACCTTAATACTTTTGTTGTAGTTGCGGATGCTTGCAATAGAGGTTAATCATAAGTGGGATGTTTGTCCAAGTAAGGACAGTACCCAAGCACCGGTCCACCCACAGACCAAATTATCAAAGTACCCAACGCGAATCATATGAACGTGATGAAAACTAGCTTGACGATAATTCCCATGTGTCCTCGGGAGCGCTTTTCTCTATATAAGAATTTATCCAAGCTTGTCCTTTGCTACCGAAAGTATTGGGCCACCTTGCTACACTTCATTTTCTTTTGTTACTTGTTGCTCGTTACCAATTATCACAAAACTATCTGTTACCTATAATTTCAGTGCTTGTAGAGAATACCTTGCTGAAAACCGCTTATCATTTCCTTTTGCGCCTCGTTGGGTTTGACACTCTTACTTATCGAAAGGACTACGATAGATCCCGTATACTTGTGGGTCATCAGTGCTTTCATTGAGAGTTCCACTGTGCTGTTCTCAAAAGGTTCGATGGCCTCTTCAATCGTCAACAATGACGCTGTCCAAGGAGAAACCTTCCTCCCCAGACAGATTTTCGTGTTCGGCAGCTTCGTACTGCGGCCCAACTCGTTTGGCCATCTGGAGCAGATCGATAGCTACGCCCCTGGCCACCATGTCAGATTTGGGATCTTGAACTACGTCGCGGACATCTGTGGAGATCTGACCTTTGCTGGATTCGAGACCGCGGCGATCGCTCCTGGTCAACTCGATGAACATGACCTAAATCTGTCATCGGACCATATTCAAGAGATAGCTCCTGTAACTGCTCTGGCCTTAGATCCGGAGCATACGGCGCCATCTAAAGACTGGAGGTTCAACCCCACCATGGACGCCACAGATTCCCAGGCGTTGGAGCCGCACATGGACTTAAACTCACACAATCTTCTTGTCACCAGAACCCCGGACTCGTCTCCGGGTGTAAGTTCGGAACCAAGTGAGTCCACGGATGCCGAACTTGATCGTTTATCGATCTTCGAGTTCAGTGCCACATACATCTTCCAGCACTCACCCTTGGGCGACGTGCTAAGCTCATTAAAGAACCTGTCCTTGGTGGGGGACTCACAGCCGAACTATATCCGGTTCAAACTAGAAGCTGATGATAGGGAATTTCGTTCCCCACCCGCCACCTGCTTTATAGCCAGTGTCGAAGACTTAACCAACATGCTCGATTACGGCTCCGATGACATCGACGGTATGGATGATGATGCCACAGAAGAAGAGGCCCAGGACCCGCCGTTCACCGGATGCTGGACGGCCACTTCCTCGTACGATGTGTACATGGTGGATGCACCAAAAGGGAATAGCGGTGATGACAAGGAAGATCCAGCTGAGGATAAACCTTCCGAAATACAATCCAAGCACCGGCATCAGCGGCGCAACTCTAAGTCACGCCGCAGTAAAGACAGCAACACTGGCACAGGAGAAGATAACACTCCAGAAGGTGCCGAAGACAACCAAGACCCCGTTGATACAGCTAATGAACAAGATGAACGGGAAGATGGGCAGGTCAACCCTGGTAAACAGGCCACGCATGAAGACTTAGAGGACGGAAGTTATCTTCCGCTCTCTGAGGACGAGGTTAGCCTCAGCACCGACAATTCCATCGTTCCTGAGGAACCTCTTGAGCAGGAACGCTTCAAGCGCCAGCTAATAGCCACCACAAGGAGCCTGAAAAAGAAGCAGCAGCAGCTTCAAGCTGACCAAGATCTGCTCAATGATAAATGGATCAATGTCCTAGCAGCCGAAGAATACGGCCTCAAGCGCCCAACCAAAAGCTACCCAAAGCGCAAATTGCTACCTCAGTTTGACAAGGAGGCGCCGAAATACATACCACCATCGTGCAATATGGCCGACCGACCACCACGTGGTCGGGACAAAACGACAACTCACACCGAACACCAGCCCGCCCCGCCTCATCGCACAGGTAGAGGTAAAGCCCACGGCCATACATATGACCTCCAGCAAAACCTGAACAATAAAGCAGGACATACCAAATCAATCTACGGATCGCGAGGATGTGCTTCGACACGCGACGACGACCACCTATTCGGACGTGACAAACTCAGTCATGCGCGGGCTGAAAACCGCAGACGGACTCCATCAGAGCTACGTCACGATACGGCCCGATATAGAGGCACCGCTAACCCTCATTGATTCATTAATGAGGTCAAGGATCATGAATTCCCAGAAGGGTTCAAACCCATGAATATAGAATCATACGATGGAACCACGGACCCCGCGGTATGGATCGAAGACTTCATTCTCCACATTCATATGGCCCGTGGCGATGACCTCCATGCCATCAAATATCTCCCTTTAAAACTCAAGGGCCAGCTCGGCACTGGTTAAACAGCCTGCCTGAAAATTCTATCGGCAGCTGGGAGGACTTGGAAGAAACCTTCCTTGACAACTTCCAAGGTACATATGTTCGGCCACCAGACGCCGATGACTTAAGCCACATAGTTCAACAACCTGGAGAGTCCGCCAGGAAATTCTGGACTAGGTTCTTAACTAAAAAGAACCAAATCATTGATTGTCCAGATGCCGAAGTCCTAGCAGCCTTCAAACACATCATCCACGACGAATGGCTCGCTCGCCACCTCAGCCAAGAAAAGCCAAAATCCATGGCGTCCCTCACAGCACTCATGACCCGCTTTTGTGCGGGTGAGGACAGTTGGTTGGCCCATACCAAAAACAATGCAAGCGATGCCGGCACCCCTGAAGTTAAAAATAACAACGACAAGTCTCGACGCAACAGATACAAGCATCGAAACAACAATGACAACACCGAGGATACGACGGTCAATGCCGGATTCCGTGGCTCTAAGTACGGTCAGCGGAAGAAGTCGTTCCAAAATAAAAATTCAGGCCCATCCAGCTTGGACCGCATACTTGATCGTCCGTGCCAGATTCATGGTACCCCGGACAAACCACCCAATCATACAAATAGAGATTGCCAGGTTTTTAAACAGGCCGGCAAATTAAACGCTGAGAACAGGGGAAAGGGATCGCAAAGCAAGGACGATGACGAAGAGCCCCGGCAACCGAACACAGGGGGATAGAAGAAGTTTCCCTCTCAGGTCAAAACGGTGAACATGATATACGCTACACACATCCCCAAGAGGGACCGCAAGTGTGCGCTCAGGGACGCCTATGCGATAGAGCCAGTCACCCCAAAATTCAATTCATGGTCGTCATGCCCGATTACTTTTGATCGCCGGGATCATCCGACCAGTATCCGTCATGGTGGCTCAGCCGCACTGGTCGTAGACCCAATAATTGATGGGTTCCACATGACTCGTGTCCTTATGGACGGAGGTAGCAGCCTCAATCTACTCTATCAGGATACAGTGCGCAAAATGGGCATTAATCCATCAAGGATCAGGCCAACGAAGACTACCTTCAAAGGAGTCATACCAGGTGTAGAGGCCCGTTGTACAGGCTCAATCACACTAGAGGTTGTCTTTGGATCCCCCGACAACTTCCGAAGCAAGGAGTTAATCTTCGACATCGTCCCATTCCATAGTGGTTATCACACACTGCTCGGACGGACTGCATTCGCTCGGTTCAATGCGGTCCCGCACTATGCTTATCTTAAGCTTAAGATTCCCGGTCCACGCGGTGTCATAACGGTCAACGGAAACACGGAACGCTCCCTCCGCAGAGAGGAGCACGCTGCCCCCCTAGCAGCAGAAGTATAGAGCGACCTTCTCAAGCAGAACCGTAATCCGGCTGCCGAGCCCTCGGACATCATAAAGAGGGTCCGAACTATGCTGCAACAGGACAGCTCGGCTCATCAAGATCTCGACTAGCAATTTGGACTCTGTCCCAGCCCCAATCAGGTAGTGGCATTCGTACCACGCGTGCATAATTACGCACTAGAAATCCCATGGGCATCAACGGAGGCACAACTAGCTTGTGATCCACAGTTCGGCTCGATCGATCCCGGACACACATATAATGTCAATATTTCCTTTTTCCTTTTCCAGGTTTATTTTACAAAGGCCTTCTTCGACGGCCCGACTACCGGTCCTGTCAAAGGATAAAAAACACCAGGATGGCAAGAAGCAAAGATGTATAGGGGAAGCTCTGGAGGTCAATTCAACGACCACCCTACCTGTTGTCAGGACCCACACCACTACAATAGGACCCCCACTATAGCAACACTTTTTCCGTATCTAAAAATCCATATATGTGTTTCTAGGGTCTTTACCAACGATTTGGGATGCGTAGCCTTATCCAGTGTTGCTAGCGCATAATGCAACGCTTATACTATCATTGGTAAAAGGGTCCGTTGCAAGAGAACAACACATAAAACGAACTTTTACAACAATTTCATATGTTGGTGTTTGATGTACATAAATCAAAATCCCATTGCTTGGCAATGGAGAATTTCCAACGTTTCATGTGTTGGTATATACAGTGTCAATTATAATATTATATGTATTTATAATTATATATTGCTAGCAACTAAATTAATGCTCTATGTAAAGGCAATAATTATGTATTTCAAGTGAACAAAAAACAAGACAATATACTCACGAGAGGAAGAAATCATATATTAGATCAAAGCTTTTGGATTACAATAGTGGATATTACAGGAGGAACATCATCCAAATGTGATGCATAATCTAACAATTTTCTTGATAGCGAAACTTAAACTGAAAATATCCATCTTAACAGAGGAACAACATCCGACATGAACGTCATCCCGACAACATAACTAAATCTAAATGCATCCATCATCATCATGAAACGGATCATCGACATCATCATTGCAGTATAATCGCCACGCTCCCATATACTCATCCATTTATCTTTTGAATCTACAAACAAGAAAAAATGAGCTGTTAACACACAATACCTTGACATGATGCAAGTAGTAATATAGGCAAATATTAGTCACGTACAAAGGTTGAAGGCCATGCAATCTTTTATTTTTATGCATTACCGAGAGTATTGCAGTTTTGCGACTTCATACCAAATATTCAGTTTGCACTAGTGCCATATCGACATGCACTACCCAGAATTCATTTCTAATTTCAGGACCATCAAGTTTAAATTTAGGATCAGAACTTACCATGGTATCTAGAGCTACGCCCTTGTTATGATTTTTCGGCCTCTTCAAGAATACTTTAGTTCCTGCCTGTTAGAGAAAATAAAACTTGCCATATGAGAAGATAGAAATAAAACAGGGGAACATATGAAATGAATTTGAGCACAACAGATAGTTCATTGGCATCCATCCAACTCAGGGAACCACTTCGAGCACTCTTACAGCATGCATTAGCACCTTATGTTGTTTTTGTAGTCTGGACAACAGACTGATAGCAAAGAAGTAATAAACAACTAAACAAGCCACAAATAGTCTAAACAAAATTTGTATGTGATTATGAAAGGATACCGCTTGTTTGCAACAGAAGTTTTTTCTCCCTGACATGCACTAACATTCTTGTTTTTAATAACATTTAGCAAGACGACCAGTAGATACATAACCATTGGAGCAACATATTTTGAACATATTGTATATGGTAATGGATATATACCTTATGTGCAGCAGAATATATTTCCCTTCGCCCGTGCACTGAAATTCTTGTCCATTACATATCTGTTGCAACATTATGTGGTCCTACTCGACCTTATGACAGTCATCCCCACAGATGTGAAGACGATTAATTCAGATTTCAGCTCAAACAATCATATTTTGAAGTAATTTCTGCCCCTACAATCAATAAAAATAAGTCTGACCACATTTATTCCTTATCAAATCAAAATACAACTCATTTAGTACTGAGTAGGTACTGGGAATAAATCAAGCTATTCCTATTTCATAGTGAAAACGATGAACTAAGACATGAAACCGTTACTCTGAAATGTAAATTTGCAAGGGGTCCATTATTTTGTTCATCGGGTGTATAAGAAAAAGAGCAAGTAACAAAATGAAACTCCATATAGCAGCTCTTTCGATGACCCCATGCTTTTTAGTTTTTTTTCTATGCTGGGAACATTACTATGAATAAAATGCAGTTATCTTTCGATACTAGTAATTTAACTGTTGATCTATTTCAGTTGCTTAGGGAAGATGAACATATACTTGTGTGATATGATGCTTAACTTGGTGTTTGCTGGGGGGAACACATGTTCAGGTATAACACTATCCACGGATAGTAAGAGGATCATAAGCTCAAGGACACCCAAGTTCATTCTCTTTGGTGTTAAGGAGGTTTCGTTCATGCACAAGCATTATAGCTAGGCTGATGAGATTTTCAAGTTGGAACTGTGAGGAGATCCCATGGGCCAAGGCTGAGTGTGTTGCAGAGTATACATGTGTCATGGTTGTTCACTAACATTTATTTTCAGAACAAGTGTGTCGTTTTGTAGACTGGACTTGTAGTTGTGCTGCTGCAGATCATGTTCTGATATTCATAATAAAATTAACATTTTATTAGGGACTCACTGGTCGACATGATACTGCAATTTGTCCATAGGTACGACCAAGATAAAACTTCTTGTAGTCACTCCATCGTTCATTTTCTACAAATGACACCCCAGCCAGAATACAGTATGATAGCAATAAGAAAATAACAAGGTCACAAACGTCTGCACACACACGAAGAAAGAAAGAAACTATGCTAGGTGTTCAATCGCAAAATGTTAGGCAAGAACTAACCCAACTGTACTACCCAACTAGAATAGGATAGTCAGAATTGGAGTTCCATAAAGAAAGTCTATAAAGAGATTGAACTCACCAAGGTAGTAATGGTGCAAAACTACATTGAAATATTGCATGCGTCCACACCTGAAACCTTAATAGTTACTAATTTAAGCCACCTCTTATGTTCAGTAAACCTATGAACACCAAAACAAGGAGGCGTCAGGGCACTATAATGAATAAAACCTAAAAAGCTAATCTCGATCAAGTAGGGAACGTGTAACCTTATAGAAGAAGAATCAGAAACAACCCCCTCTATCTCAAGGCCCCCAAAATTCTGAACCAATAACAGAGGACAGCTATCAAACACTTGGTGTGCACTATCAAATTCACACAAGAGAAGAGTAATTAGAAAGCATAGAAGGGACAGATCTGAACCAAGGGGGGAGGAGGCGAAATCGTCAAGTTGTACTAGTATTTACCTTGTGTTTCTATGAATCGGGGGTGGGGACTGATCTACTGTCCATCCCAGTTGCTGAACAAGACATGCCTCTTGTGCCCTCAACCTCATTGAATCGGCGGGGTGTGCTACGAGGTTCAGGAGGGAGGGCAGGCCATGATCGATCTTCTTAAGATAGAGATCCTGCGAGACAAGGAAGGGAACTATATTGATATGGGGGAGGGAGAGGTTTCCGATTTTGATGGCGCAGTTACCTCCTCGCGATGCCAGATTTTGGTATGCGTTCTTGATTCATATGGCGAGTGGGCCATGGTAATCAAGCGTGCGTGCTTATTCGCTATTGCGGGAGAGAATGGAGGGAAAGGAAAACTTTGGTGCGAAATCAGAAAAGAATACCAGTAGTAAAAAAATTATGTGAAATAATTTATAATTTTTGTTATTATCGTATCTGGCCCTTGACACGCACATGTACATATATTTGTGCCAAACACAATGTGCTTCTTCTATGTTTGTAAAAACTAGTAAGGTTGCACGTGCAATGCACGTCTCGGTTAATATAAGAATAATACAATGACCAAACCAATTGGTGAGATCACAATTTTATTCTCTGAGAAGCACCACTCCTAATCACGCACGCATAAGTAAAGCATGACAAACGTGCATTCAAGATCCTTAATATATAATACTGTTTGAAGATTAATAAAGCCGCCAATCACCATACATGGTCCATTATCCATGGAAAGCTATTAAAAAGTAAAAACAAACAATTTCTCACAGAACAGACTATGAGTAGGAATATGTGACATAAATGAATAAACAAGTTATGAAAGCAATACGGACACAAATTAAGGGTGCATAATTGTGGGGAAAAATGAAACATAATGTATAAGCTAGCGATATCCAACCATATTATGAAACGTATAGAAGTTCAAACTTAAATGGGAGGTATCTATCATCTATTCCATGCTGATAATACATAAAAAATACATCAAAAAGAGAATACAAAAACCAAGCAAGATATTTTATCTATTTCCCCAACCCAATAAATCCACTTGTGCAACACTCTCCCATCTCCATTGAGATGCCTTCACCAAGATTATGTTCTCTGCTTCGTCTTTATCCTAAGTCATTACTGAAAAGGTATTTAAGTTATTCAGTGATCATCACACTATCAGAGATAAATAGTACTTTCATGGAGAAACAGCTAAAAGAAAAGTCACTTCGCTAGCAGTCTCGGAGTACTGTATACATTGTTCGTACTGCGAGCATAAGAAAATTAGAACAACATAACAAAAAATCTAATGTTACATCATGAGTAAACCTGGACACCTCATGAGCACACATACACAAGTACTACATACAAAATTTGAAGTCTCTTCTTTTTTCACAGGTACACAGCCTTTAGTTTATCTCAACCAGAATAAGAAAAAAATGATCTATGAGAATGTCCTACCAACAGGATCAGCATACTTAGGTCTATATCCATTACTTCTTTCCAAAACTTGCTTCAACATGTATGAACATCATATCATCAGTCTATATCCATTTCAGTATTCTCATAAATGAGAATAGTTGTGATATTGTAACTTCTCTTATTTTCTCATCTACCCGTAACCATCAGTATATGTTTCTTGCAAACCCCTAAGAAAGGAACAAAAGTGAAGTGATACGCCCGCAAACATCTCCCAGCTTTGGTTCCGATTTGAGGGGATTTTGGCTCACGAACTTAATAATATATGTGTGGTTTAATACCTTTAATATATTATAATAAAAATCATTCTTATTTTCTGACGTGCCTCATTATTTTGTGACCACTTAATATTTCCCTACCGCTTAAAAACTATTATCGTAGAGCAGTTCACGCTGGAGTGTTCTTGTAGGATTGCGTACATTGGCACAAGTTCGGACGCCCGCAAACATCCCCCAGCTTTGGTTCCGATTTGAGGGGATTTTGGCTCGCGAACTTAATAATATATGTGCGGTTTAATACCTTTAATATATTATAATAAAAATCATTCTTATTTTCTGTCGTGCCTCTTTATTTTGTGACCACTTAATATTTCCCTACCGCTCAAAAACAATCATGCCTACAATTCATAGTCCAATGCTACTTAATTTTGATTTTTTATTTCAATTTACACCTACTACGGAAAAAATCTATTTATGCTTGCGGTATGAAATTTTGTCCTAGAGCGGTTCGCGCGGGAGAGTGTTCTGGTGGGATTGTGTGCATTAGCACGAGTCTGGACACCGACAAACCTCCCCCAGCTTTGGTTCCGGTTCAAGGGAATTCTGCCTTGCGGACTTAATTGTATATGTGCATTTTAATATCTTTAATATATAATAACAAAAAGGTATAAAATCATTCTTATTTTCTGTCATGCCTCACTATTTTTTGACCTCGTAATATTTCCCTACTGCTAAAAAAATATGCCTACAATTCATAGTCCAACGCTGCTTAATTTTGCTTTTTATTTCAATTTACGCATGTTGCAGAAAAAATTAATGCCTGTGATATAAAAAATTTGTTAGAAAACAACCATGCAGAAGTTCGAACTTGGTCCTACTAGAATGGATGCAAGGAAATCACCAACAGGATAGACTAGTGTTTACGTATGATTATGGCTACAACATTTATTTATCTCTTGCCATTCTTTTCAAGCCCATCTCTTATCCCGGGACGACCTGCGGCGTAAGCTGTTATTGGGCTTATATTCCCTCCAAGCCCATCTCTTATTTATTCTCACTCAACTTGCTTTCCCGCCTCCTGTTTCTCTTCTCTCGGATGTGCTATGCTTCTGATTGACGGAAAAAACCGGCCAACGGTTAACATGATTTTGAAAAGTTTATAGAATTCCGAAAAAGTTCACAATTTTCTAAAAAAAATCATGAAATTTAAAAAGTTCACCGATTTAAAATAATGATCATGAATTTCTAAAAAAGTTCATCAATTTGGAAAAAGTTAGCAGAAACACAAAAACATATATTTGAGAAACTTTTATGAATTGGACAAAAATTTCACCAATATGAAAAATTTCATCAATTTTGAAGAAAGCTCATCGATTTCAAAAAAATGTACATTGAATTAAAAAAACGTCCATCGAATTTTGAAAAAAGTTCATCCATTTTCAATAAAATTTCCAAAATTTGAAATGAGTTCATCAATTTTGAAAAAAAAGTTCATCAATTTAGAAGCAAAATCTCAATTTTGAAAAAAGTTCATCCATACTGGAAAAAAATTCATGCATTTTGCAAAAATAAAAAATAGAAATAGAAAAAACGAAAGAATAAACAAACAAAAGCGGTCCAGAAAAAATCCGTCTAGGGAAGCTTCCCAAAACCGGGGGCTTCCCCGAACTGAAGAAAGAATAAAATGGGAAAATGAAGTTAGTAGGCACAAGCATTTAGATGTTCTAGTGGTTACTGGGTTTGTATTTGAAAGAAGATGTCTAGAGTTCAATCCCACTGCCACTCATCATTTTTTGTTGTTTAAGTAGAAAAAGGGTCAATGGGGTGCGCCCATTTGTGTCGATGCCTTTAACCGAATACGATTTAGCCTGATGTGGATCGTAGAATAAAATGAAGGGACTACGTGCGATTTGGTTTTCGCTCGAATGGTTAGTAGATATTTTTGCCACCACATTGTCGACATGTCTAATTTTTACTTTTAATTATGTAAATTTAGACATAATATAGAACACATATATGGCAACATATAAGATCTGTTGCAATCCATGTATGACACTATGATCATGAGATGTAAGTCTACAACGCATATGCTACAACGCTTATATGCGTATCTCTTCTGAATTTTGCAACCTATGGTCAAAATGTTGTAGAATATGTGTTGCTTTATAGGGGTTATCCTTGCGCAGCTCGCCTTTGGTCATGGCATGTTAAATAGCCGATTGCTTATCGCACTATTTGTATTAATGCGCTTTGACGCATTAACCCAATTATAATGTAAACAGTTCGTGGCTCAAGTTTAAGGGCCCAAGATATCACCTCTACTCTCTTCCTGTTTTCCTTTAATAACTTATCTTCTAGCACCCGTACACTTTGGTACGTTTCATATTTGCCAGGGGCTCCCAGGAGCCCGACAATACGGCAACAAAGTCCGAACACTTTTATAGTATAGTTCGGCACCCCGAATTTAGCATTATATGCATTGGATCCAAATCATGTCTTTGGTCAATAGTTGGGTTGCCCGACTCCTGTGCTTGCTACCTTACGTTCCGTTATATCGGCTAAGGTAGTAAAGGGAGAACTACTGCGATTGTGCCCTGGTTTATCCAAAGGAGCACCTCAGTAGAGAAAGCCGAAAACTGACTGTCATGATGCAGCGAGAGCCGGTCAGCTGTTCGGAGGTTGCAAATCGTTGGAGATTTCTTCCGCATTGCGCGAAGGATCGGTACTTCCCAATCAGATGCTTATAACACTCTAGTTCGGAAACTAGGGGCTGTGTCCATGTTTTTATTGTCGAACTCCTATGGCTAAGTGAGGGCGTTACAGCCGCATAGTCTGGTTGCCTGGTTCGTTGCACTAAACAACTCCTTCAAGGACCATCTAATTGGATCAAGATTGTTTAGATTCCATCCCGAGCACCCCCGTACTACCTACATGGGGGCAGAAGCCAACGACTGGTTAACCCTCAGATTTCATACAACACGGCTGCATAGGAAGTAAAAATTTAAAAACATAACCAGCATTATATTGCACAATCACTTTGTTTTATCATACAAGGTAGAGGGAGCTCAAATACATTCATTCAAAGATAGTGTCTTTCGCACAATGATCCACAACAATGCGGGACCCCTCCAAGACATCGCCGAAGTATCGCTCGAGTGTGCGGTGCTCCTTGCCCTCCGGCGGCCCCTCGGTCGCTAATTTGACAGCGTCCACCTTCGCCCACCAGACCTTGCAATAGGAGAAGGCCAGACGTGCGCCCTCGATGCAGATGGACCGCTTGACGACGTCCAGCCGAGGACAGGCATCCACCAGTCGCTTCATGAGGCCGAAGTAACTGCCGGGTATAGCTTCGGCTGGCCACAACCGGATTATAAAATCCTTCATGGCCAGTTCAGCCACCCTATGTAGCTTGACCAGCTGTTTTAGCTGATCGCTAAAGGGCACCGGGTGTTCTGGCGCGAGATATTGTGACCAGAACAACTTCTCCGTGGAGCTCCCTTCTTCGGCTCGGAAGAACTCTGCGACGTCAGCCACACTGCGTGACAGATCAGTAAAAGCCCCTGGAGAACTTCGAATCCGGGTTAGTAAATGATATTTCATCTTCACATTCTTGCTTTGCATATTGAATTCCTTACCCGCCGTGATCTTCCTGGCCTCCTGCATCTCCTGGAGGGTGCCCTGGGCCTCATTCCGGGCTGCCTCCGCACTCTGACAAGCCTTGGCGAGTTCGGTCTCTTAAACCGACACATCGCGCTCCAAGGCCTCACACTTCTTCACCGCGTCCTCGAGCTCCTGTTGGACCTCGTTGACCCGGGCCTTGAGCTTCTTCCGAGCGGCCTGCTCCTTGACTGCCTTCCATTCGGCTTCGACCAGGGCCCTTTTCAGGGCCTCGACCTCTGTCGTCGCCTTTATACACATCATGGCATTTCGGTCATTGCATATCATTTTCCTTTTTTTGAATACATAACAGGTTATTACTTACCTTGTTTTTCCTGGAGCTGCCTCTTCACCTGGCCCAGCTCCTCCTCGACCTCCGCCAGTTTCTGCTTCAGTCCGGAGACTTCGGCAGTATGCGAGGCTGCGCCCAACAGAGATTCCTGTGTTTACATTTCAGAAAAATTTAGTTAGTTTCCTGCAATTGGAGATTGATCCTCTGTTTGGCTTTTTCTTTCCGAACACCGGACAGTGTCTCAGGGGCTACTGTCTACATTGGGATTTTCTCTTTTTTGTGTCGCTTACCTCAAAACCTGTTAGCAGACTGCTGCAGGCTTCGGTTAGTCCGCTCTTGGCGGACTGAACCCTTTCAATTACCGTGCCCATAAGGACATGGTGCTCATCCACAATGGAAGCGCCTCGCAGCGCCTCCAGTAGATTATCCGATGCCCCTGGTTGGACAGGGGTCACCGGCGGAATAGGCATCCCCTCTTCTTTCGAAGGAGGTTGCGTGCCGGATTCTGAAGCCGCATCAGTCTCCGGAATTGAGTCCGGCTGAGGGCCGAACTGAATACGGCCCTCCCCACCAGTCTCCATGGGGATTGATTCCCCTTGGTGTCCGGCGACGGGGGTTTTGCCTTCTGGCGCCTCCTGAGCCTCTCCCCCGCTTGGGATAGTCCTTCGGGGGCACCTCCGCATCGTCCTTGGCCTTGGGGGACTGAGCGGCTTGCGGTGAATCGTTGGCCATCGCCTTGGAATCCAGCGAGCCTCCTGACGAGGATCGCGGGGAGCTGTTGTGGGCCGGACTACAATAACATAACCAATCATGTCAATACAACGAGGAGGAGAAACTTTATGGGCGGATATAAGTCTTAGCACTTATGATGCGCCCCATGGCTTAGTGCGGGGGCGTTGCTCCGGACTGCTTTCAACGTCCCATACAGAGCTGCCCACGAGTGGGCCTTTCCCCTTCTTGGGCGCCTCCGCCTCCAGAATGGTGGAGGCCGCCCTCTTCTTCTTCCCCTCATCAGGGGGAGAATCGCTTTCCTCCTCCTCACCGTCGTCGTCTTCGGCGACGGAGGAGCGGGTCTTGTTTTCGGACGTCGCGTCCGAAGTGCCCTTGCGGTGGGGGCCACTCCGGACCCCCTTGGCCTTTCCCCAGCCTTCTTCTCCGGCGCCTTATAGGGCGCCGGTTCCAGCATCTTCGCTAAACGCGGGATGACTGGTTCTTCAGGCAGCAGAGCCGGACACCGGATCTGCTTCGCCCTCTTCATCCAGTTCTGAAGAAGCAATATAATAATTGCTTAGATATCATCCTCGAAACAAGCAAGTAGGGGATGCGTTAAAGATAACATACCTCGTTGGGGAGGTGGTTAATGTCGTGTCCACGGTCCGAATCTGTGGCCGGCGGTATATCGTTGCCCTTGAAGAGAAACTTCCAGGCATCTTCGTGAGTTGTTTTGAAGAGCCTCTCCAGGGTATGGTGCTTCTTCGGATTGAACTCCCATAGAGGGCGGCTTCGGCTCTAGCAGGGGAGGATCCGGCGCACCAGCATCACTTGGATTAGGTCGACGAGCTTGATGTCTTTGTCCACCATGATTTGGATGCGCGTTTGCAGCGCTATCAGCTCGTCTGACGAACACCAGTTCGGGCTCTTCTCGAGCTAGGAGGTGAGTCGCATGGGAGCACCGGAGTTGAATTCGGCAGCCGCGGTCCAAGTGGCCTCGTGGGGTTCTGTGATGTAGGACCATTGTTTCTGCCATTCCTTGAGGTCTCCACGAAAGTGCCTTTTGGCCAGGAGACATTGGTTAGCTTGCTCACCATGGCGCCTCCGCACCACGCATGATGGCCATCCACTACCTTCAGCTTCACATTGAAGATTTTGAGCCACAGCCCGAAGTGGGGTTGGATGCGGAGGAAGGCCTCATGCACGACGATGAACACCGAGATATTGAGGAAGGAGTTCGGGGATAGGTCATGGAAGTCTATCCCGTAGTAGAACATCAGCCTGCGGATAAAAGGGTGAAGTGGAAACCCTAGCCCACGGAGGAAATGGGGGATGAATACTACCCTCTCGCTGGGCTTCGGTGTGGGGACGATTTGTCCCTTGGCTGGAAGGCGGTGGGCGATTTCCTTCGCCAGGTACCCGGCCACCCGAAGCTCGGCAATGTCCTTCTCCCCGACGGAGGAGGCCATCCATTTGCCTTGACCTCCGGATCCAGACATGGTTGAGTGCTGGCTTGAGTGGGAAAAAGATGAGAACTTGGGCGCTGGATCTCAAGAGTGGAAGGGCAGAGGAAGAGAGAAGGCGTGAGTAGACAAGGGCGAATTCTTATCCCCTTATAAAGGGTCGCGAATATCAAGCGCCTCCTCACTCGCCTTAAAACTCGCCTATTCCCAAGGGTTGTGTAAACGGCACGGTTGGGTTACCGACGCCAGTATTGATGAGAATCCCGCAATAAGGGACATGATCTCTACTTTGACAAGACGTGCCAATGGAAATCGCATCTCGAAACACGAGATGGTGGATAAAACGGTTCGATATAGTGACCGGGCAGACGTGATGTCATGTTGTAAAAAGTTGTCAGCGGATGGGACTCGTGGAATATCATATTATCTATACGGTTGTGTGTGGTGTGTGTTACAGGTCTGGACATGTTCAATACATCCAAAGGCTACCTTGGAGTTCGGAAGGAGGAACCCGCCTTGCAATGCCGAAGACAGATCTATGCGCCGGATACCTTGTCATTGAAGCCAGGTTCAGGGGCTATTGAGGGGGTCCTGGACTAAGGGGTCCTCGAGCATCCGGCCTGTTAGCCATGGGCTAGACTGATGGGTTGTGAAGATACGAAGACCGAAGACTGCACCCGTGTCCGGATAGGACTCTCCTTGGCGTGGAAGGCACGCTTGGCGACCGAATATGTAGATTCCTTTCTTTGTAACCGACCTTGTGTAACCCTAGATCCTCTCGGTGTCTATATAAACCGGGGGACTTAGTCCGGAAAGGCAGATACTCATTACCATAGCCATACAAGCTAAACCTCCAGGGTTTAGCCATTAGATCTTGAGGTAGATCAACTCTTGTAATACTCATATTCATCAATATCAATCAAGCAGGACGTAGGGTATTACCTCCATAGAGAGGGCCCGAACCTGGGTAAACATTGTGTCCCCTGCCTGCTGTTACCATCAACCTTAGACACACAGTTCGGGACCCCCTACCCGAGATCCGCCGTTTTTGACACCGACAGGGATAATTATTTTTGTTGAATAGTTTCTGTAATTAAGATTCACAAAGTTTCCGTGAGCATGAACAAAGTTCAAGGAGCTCCCTCACTTCAACAATGCTTGTCTCTCTCTCTCACTTTCCTTTTTGAAAAGTTTTGGGTTCCCCTCTTTATTTTTTTTGTTTTTAAACTCTATAAAAGCACTCAACAAAAATAAATGACTCTCTAAAACTTCCGGGTTGTTTCCCTGGCAGCGCTTTCTTTAAAGCCATTAAGCTAGGCATAAGGTGCTTAAGTAATGAATCCACCCGGATCCCAAGGTATATCAAAGACATTTTGAATTAGCAATGATTTGGCATTTAGTAGTGAGCACAAAGCAACATATATCAAGCAATGACGAAGTCTAACTCTCTTCCTATGCATCGGCATGTCATACAAGAATAATTCATGCACATAAAGTAAAGGCCAATTCATAGCATAAGAAGTTTCTTGCAATTTTATCGTGTTGGAAACATAGAGGCAGAGATGTAGTTCCTCTCTCATAATCATTGCAAGTAGGAGCAGCAAGCACATGCATATTATATTCATCAAAATTATTATGTGCAATGGTAAAAGGCCACCCATCAATATAATCCTTAATAAGTGCAAACTTCTCTGATATAGTGTAGTTTGGAGAATTCAAAAAAATAATAGGACTATCATGTGTGGGTGCAATAGCAACAATTTCATGTTTAACATAAGGAACAATAGCAAGTTCATCTCCATATGCATAATTCATATTGGCATCTTGGCCACAAGAATAGCAAGCATCAAGTTCATCAAAAATGGATATTTCAAATGAATCAATGGGATCATAGCAATTATCATGGCATTCATCCTTCGGTAAGAACGAAGGGACATTAAATAATGTATGAGTTGGAGAGTTACTCACATTAGAAGGTGGGCACGGGTAGCTAATCCGATCTTCCTCCTTTTGTTCTTCGCTCTCCTCATCATCTTTTTCATCCAATGAGCTCACAGTTTCATCAATTTCTTCTTCCATAGACTCCTGCAAAATATTAGTCTCTTCTCGAACAGCGGAGCCTTTCTCAATAAATTCATCAATATCATAATTGTATTTATAATTCTCATAGCAATATTTAAGGATACCTAAATTTTCAGGTCTATAAACTGAATCATCAAAATCTTCAAACTCTTTAAACAAAGATTCAATTTCACAAGCACCCTTAAAAGCAACAAATTCTTCTATTCGTTACACATCATAGTAATCATATATACCATTAGCATAAGAAGCTAAGGTTTCAATATCATTAAATTTGCATGAAAAAGGGAGGTGTGGAGCCTTCATCCTAGAGCAACAAGTATAATCATATCTCAAGCATAGTTGCCGAGCATACCAGTGCAACATATAAATTTGATCCCATAATAGTTTCCATTTTTGAGTAAAGAGATAATCCCTAAAGTATTCACATTGATCCAACGTGTCTCCCATTATATAATTGAATGGGGTTTTCTCAGGATTATTAAAGTAGTGCATAATATCTTTCACATAATGAGCATCGAGGGTTTTAGGAGGTTCCCCATCTCCATGAGTAGCAAGTAAACCTAATTTTTTTGTATTTCGTGTTCCATATCCATAACTAAAGATAGAGAACAAATTAGAACAGCAAATAAAATCCACTTAGTGATAAAGCAAACAAGCACACACGAGAATATTCACCCCACGCTATTGCTCCCCGACAATGGTGCCAGAAAAAGGTCTTGATAACCCACAAGTATAGGGGATCAATTGTAGCCTCTTTTGATAAGTAGGATGTCAAACCCAACGAGGAGCTAAAGGTAGAACAAATATTCCCTCAAGTTCTATCGACCACCGATACAACTCTACCCACGCTTAACATTCGCTTTACCTAGAACAAGTATGAAACTAGAAGTACTTTGTAGGTGTTGCTGGATAGGTTTGCAAGATAATAAAGAGCATGTAAATAAAAACTAGGGGCTGTTTAGATAAAGACACAACTAAATTAGTTTCAGTAGAGAGATTTTTGTCATGATAAAGTTATTTGTCCCTAGGCAATCAATAACTAGACCGGTAATCACTATTGCAATTTTATTTGGTGGAGAGGCATAAGCTAACATACTTTCTCTTCTTGGATCATATGCACTTATGATTGGAACTCTAGCAAGCATCTGCAACTACTAAAGATCATTAAGGTAAAACTCAACCATAGCATTAAAAGGCATCAAGTCCTCTTTACTCCCATACACAAACAACCTACTTACTCGGGTATGTGCTTCTGTCTCTCACGCCACCCACCATAAGCAAATCATGAACATATTGCAAACCCTACAGCGGGGATCCCTCACGCTTGCGTGACACGGAGAGCACCATAGGACATCATCAATAATAAAACATGCAACTCAAACCAATCACGATCATCAATGAACCCATAGGACAAAACAGATCTACTCAAACATCATAGGATAGCCATACATCATTGGGAAATAATATATAGCATTGAGCACCATGTTTAAGTAGAGATTACAGCGGGTAAAAGAGGGGTTAGACTGCTGCATAGAGGGGGGAAGAGTTGGTGATGATGGCGGTGAAGTTGTTGGTGTAGATCGTTGTCGCGATGATGGCCCCGACGGTGTTCCGGCGCCACCGAGGGAGAGGGGGAGAGAGCCCCCCTTCTTCTTCTTCCTTGACCTTCCCCCTAGATGGGAGAAGGGTTTCCCCTCTGGTCCATGGCCTCCATGGCGGTGGAGGGGCGAGAGCCCCTCCGAGATTGGATCTCTCTCTCTGTTTCCTTCTGTTTCTGCACTCTCTAATTCCGCCCTTCCACCGTTTCTTAAATTCTTGGAGATCCGCAACTCCGATTGGGCTGAAATTTTGACACGATTTTTATACGGATATTGGCTTTCTTGCGGCGAAAGAAGGGAACCAACCGCCTTATAGGGTGGTCACGAGGTCCCAGGGCGCGCCCCTCACCCTCATGGGCCCCTTGGGCATCGTCTCGCGTTGATTCCAGTTCCCAAAATTCACATATATTCCAAAAAAACTCCGTAAGTTTTTATCCCGTTTGAACTCCGTTCGATATGGATTTTCTGCGAAACAAAAAGCATGCAACAAACAGGAACTGGCACTGGGCACTGGATCAATATGTTAGTCCCAAAAATAGTATAAAAAGTTGCCAAAAGTATCTAAAAGTTGTAGAATATTGGCATGGAACAATCAAAAATTATAGATATGACGGAGACGTATCATACATCACTATAAGCCTTGCAAGCAATGTGACTAATGAGTTAGTTACGGGATGTTGCATTACGGAACGAGTAAAGAGACTTGCCGGTAACGAGATTGAACTAGGTATTGAGATGCCGACGATCGAATCTCGGGCAAGTAACATACCGATGACAAAGGGAACAACGTATGTTGTTATGCGGTTTGACCAATAAAGATCTTCGTAGAATATGTAGGAACCAATATGAGCATCCAGGTTCCGCTATTGGTTATTGATCGGAGACGAGTCTCGGTCATGTCTACATAGTTCTCGAACCCGTAGGGTCTGCACACTTAACATTCAGTGACGATCGGTATTATAGTTTATGTGTTTTGATGTACCAAAGGTAGTTTGGAGTCTCGGATATGATCACGGACATGATGAGGAGTCTCTAAATGGTCGAGACATAAATATCGATATATTGGAAGGCTATGTTTGGACATCGGAATGGTTCCGGGTGAGTTCGGGCAATTACCGGAGTATCGGGGGGTTACCGAAACCCCCCGGGGAGTGTATGGGCCTTAATGGGCCTTAGTGGGAGAGAGGAGGAAGCGGCCAAGGTGGGGATGCCCCCCCCCAAGCCCAATCCAAATTGGGGTGGGGGCCGGGGCCCCTTTCCTTCTCCCTCTCTCCCCCTTCCTTCTCTCCTACTCCAACAAGGGAAAGGGGGAATCCTACTCCCACGGGGAGTAGGATTCCCCCCTTTGGGCGCGCCATAGAGGGCCGGCCCTCCCCCTCCTCCACTCCTTTATATATAGGGGAAGGGGCACCCCATAGACACACAAGTTGATTGTTAAGCCATGTGTGGTGCCCCCCTCCACAGATTTCCACCTCGGTCATATCGTTGTAGTGCTTAGGTGAAGCCCTACGTTGGTAACTTCATCATCACCGTCATCACGCCATCGTGATGACAAAGCTCTCCCTCGACACTCAGCTGGATCTAGAGTTCGTGGGACGTCACCGAGCTGAACATGTGCAGATCGCGGAGGTGTCGTACCTTCGGTGCTAGGATCGATCGAATCGTGAAGACGTACGACTACATCAACCGTGTTGTCATAACGCTTCCGCTTACGGTCTACGAGGGTACGTGGACAACACTCTTCCCCTCTCATTGCTATGCATCACCTAGATGGATCTTGCGTGTGCGTAGGAACTTTTTTGAAATTACTGCGTTCCCCAACACGAACGTACGACACCTCCGTGTTCTGCACACGTTCAGCATGATGACGTCCCTTGAGCTCTTGATCTAGTTGAGGACGAGGGAGAGTTCCGTCAGCACGACGGCGTGGAGACGGTGATGATGAAGTTACCGGCGCAGGACTTCGCCTAAGCACTACGATGATATGACCGAGGTCGTAAACTGTGGAGGGGGGCACCGCACACGCCTAAGAGAAGTATGTTATGCTTTGGGGTGCCCCCTGCCCCCGTATATATAGGAGGGGAGGAGGAGGCCGGCCACTAAGGGACGCGCCAGGCAGAGGGGAGTCCTACTAGGACTCCAGTCCTAGTAGGATTCGCCCACCTTTTTTCCTTCTTCCTGAGGGGGAAAGGGGGAAAGGAGAGGGAGTAGGAGAAGGAAAGGGGGGCACCGCCCCCTTCACCAATCCAATTCAGCCTCCTCCCTTGTGGGTTATGGGCCCACATCTTTCCCCAGGGGGTTCCGGTAACCCCTTCGGTACTCCGGTATGTACCTGATACACTCCGGAGCCCTTCCGGTGTCCAAATACTACCTTCCAATATATCAATCTTTACCTCTCGACCATTTCGAGACTCCTCGTCATGTCTGTGATGTCATCCGCGACTCCGAGCAATCTTCGGTCATCAAATCACATAACTCATAATACAAATCCTCATCGAATGTTAAGTGTGCGGACCCTATGGGTTCGAGAGCTATGTAGACATGACCGAGACACATCTATGGTCAATAACCAATAGCGAAACCTGGATTCTCATATTGGCTCCTACATATTCTACGAAGATCTTTATCGGTCAAACCGCATAACAACATATGTTATTCCCTTTGTCATCGGTATGTTACTTGCCCGAGATTCGATTGTTGGTATCATCATACCTAGTTCAATCTCATTACCGGCAAGTATCTTTACTCGTCCTGTAATGCATCATCCCGTGACTAACTCATTAGTCACATTGTTTGCAAGGCTTATAGTGATGTGCATTACCGAGAGGGCCCAAAGATACCTCTCCGATACACGAAGTGACAAATCCTAATCTCGATCTATGCCAACTCAACAAACACCATCGGAGAGACCTGTAGAGCATCTTTATAATCACCCAGATACGTTGTGATGTTTGATAGCACACAAGGTGTTCCTCCAGTATTCGGCAGTTGCATAATCTCATAGTGAGAGGAATATGTATAAGTCATGAAGAAAGCAATAGCAATAAAACTTAACGATGATTATGCTAAGCTAACGGATGGGTCTTGTCCATGACATCACTCTCTAATGATGTGACCCCGTTCATCAAATGACAACACATGTCTATGGTCAGGAAACATAACCATCTTTGATCAACGAGGTAGTCAAGTAGAGGCATACTAGGGACACTCTGTTTTGTCTATTTATTCACACATGTACTAAGTTTCCGGTTAATACAATTCTAGCATGAATAATAAACATTTATCATGATATAAGGAAATATAAATAACAACTTTATTATTGCCTCTAGGGCATATTTCCTTCCGTCTCCCACTTGCAGTAGAGTCAATAATCTAGTTCACATCGCCATGTGATTCAAACACCAATAGTTCACATCACCATGTGATTAACACCCATAGTTCACATTGCCATGTGACCAACACCCAAAAGGTTTACTAGAGTCAATAATCTAGGTCACATCGCCATGTGATTAACACCCAAAGAGTACTAAGTTGTGATCATGTTTTTCTTGTGAGAGAAGTTAGTCCACGGGTCTGCCACATTCAGAGCCATATGTATTTTGCAAATTTTCTATGTCTACAATGCTCTGCATGGAGCTACTCTAGCTAATTTCTCCCACTTTCAACATGTATCCAGATTGAGACTCAGAGCCATCCAGATCAGTGTAAAAGATTGCATCGATGTAACTCTTTACGACGAACTCTTTATCACCTCCATAACCGAGAAATATCTCCTTAGTCTTCTAAGGATAATTTTGACCGTTGTCCAGTGATCCACTCCTGGATCACTATTGTACCCCTTTGCCAAACTCATGGAAAGGTACACGATATATTTGGTATACAGCATGGCGTACTTTATAGAACCTTTAGTTGAGTCATAGGGAATGACTTTCATTCTCTCTCTATCTTCTGCCGTGTTCGGGTTTTGAGTCTTACTCAACTTCACACCTTACAACTCAGGCAAGAACTCCTTCTTTGACTGATCCATTTTGAACTCCTTCAAAATATTATCAAGGTATGTACTCATCGAAATTCTTACCAAGCGTCTTGATCTATCTTTATAGAACTTGATGCCCAATATGTAAGTAGCTTCACCGAGGTCTTTCTTTGAAAAACTCCTTTCAAACACTCCTTTATGCTTTCCAGAAAATTCTACATCATTTTCGATCAACAATATGTCATTCACATATACTTACCAGAAAGGTTGTAGTGCTCCCACTCACTTTCTTGCAAATACAAGCTTCACCGCAAGTCTGTATAAGACTATATGCTTTGATCAAATCATCAAAGCGTATATTCCAACTCCGAGATGCTTGCACCAGTCCATAGATGGATCGCTGGAGCTTGCACATTTTGTTAGAACCTTTAGGATTGACAAAACCTTCTAGTTGTATCATATACAACTCTTCTTTAATAAATCCATGAAGGAATGCAGTTTTGACATCCATTTGTCATATTTCATAAAATGTGGCAATTGCTAACATGATTCAGACGGACTTTAAGCATCGATACGAGTGAGAAAATCTCATCGTAGTCAACACCTTGAACTTGTCAAAAACCCTTTTCGACAAGTCGAGCTTTGTAGATAGTAACACTACTATCTGCGTTCATCTTCCTCTTGAAGATCCATTTATTCTCAATGGCTTGTCGATCATCGGGCAAGTCCACCAAAGTCCACACTTTGTTCTCATACATCGATTCTATCTTAGATTTCATGGCCTCAAGCCATCTGTCGGAATCTGGGCTCATCATCGCTTCCTCATAGTTCATAGGTTCATCATGGTCTAGTAACATGACTTCCAGAACAGGATTACCGTACCACTCTGGTGCGGATCGTACTCTGGTTGACCTATGAGGTTGGGTAGTAACTTGATCTGAAGTTTCATGATCATCATCATTAACTTCCTCACTAATTGGTGTAGGCATCACTGGAACTAATTTCTGTGATGAACCATTTTCCAATTCGAGAGAAGGTACAACTACCTCATCAAGTTCTACTTTCCTCCCACTCACTTCTTTCGAGAGAAACTCCTTCTCTAGAAAGGATCCATTCTTAGCAATGAATGTCTTGCCTTCGGATCTATGATAGAAGGTGTGCCCAACATTCTCCTTTGGGTATCCTATGAAGATACATTTCTCTGATTTGGGTTCGAGCTTATCAGGTTCAAGCTTTTTCACATAAGCATCGCAACCCCAAACTTTTAAGAAACGCCAGTTTAGGTTTCTTGCCAAACCACATTTCATATGGTGTCATCTCAACGGATTTAGATGGTGCCCTATTTAACGTGAATGCAGCTGTCTCTAATGCATAACCCCAAAACGATAGTGGTAAATCGATAAGAGACATCATAGATCGCACCATATATATCCAATATAGTACGGTTATGACGTTTGGACACACCATTACGCTGTGGTGTTCTAGGTGGCGTGAGTTGTGAAACTATTCCATATTGTTTTAAATGAAGGCCAAAACTCGTAACTCAAATATTCTCCTCTACAATCAGATCGTAGAAACTTTATTTTCTTGTTACGCTGATTTTCCACTTCCGAATTTTTTTGTACTTTTCAAATGTCTCAGACTTGTGTTCCATTAAGTAGATATACCCATATCTGCTCAAATCATCTGTGAAGGTTAGAAAATAATGATACCCGCCGCGAGCCTCAACACTCATCGGACTGCATACATCAATATGTATTATCTCTAATAAGTAAGTGGTTCACTTCATTGTTCCGGAGAACGGAGTCTTAGTCATCTTGCCCATGAGGCATGGTTCGCAAGCATCAAATGATTCATAATCAAGTGATTCCAAAAGTCCATCCGCATGGAGTTTCTTCATGTGCCTTACACCAATATGACCTAAACGGCAGTGCCACAAATAAGTTGCACTATCATTATTAACTTTGCATCTTTTGGCTTCAATATTATGAATATGGGCATCACTACGATCGAGATTCAATAAACCATTTACATTGGGTGTATGACCATAGAAGGTTTTATTCATGTAAACAGAACAACAATTATTCTCCGACTTAAATGAATAACCACATCGCAATAAACATAATCCAATCATATTCATGCTCAACGCAAACACCAAATAACATTTATTTATGTCCAACACTAATCCCGAAGATAGAGGGAGTGTGCGATGGTGATCTTATCAACCTTGGAATCACTTCCAACACACATCGTCACCTCGCCCTTAACTAGTCTTTGCTCATTTTGCAACTCCTGTTTCGAGTTACTAATCATAGCAACTGAACCGATATCAAATACCCTGGGGTTACTATGAACACTAGTAAAGTACACATCAATAACATGTATACAAATATACCTTTCACTTTGCCATCCTTCTTATCCGCCAAGTATTTGGGGCAGCTCCACTTCCAGTGACCATTTCCTTTGCAGTAGAAGCACTCAGTTTCAGGCTTGGGTCTAGCTTTGGGCTTCTTCATGGGAGTGGCAACTTGCTTGCCATTCTTCTTGAAGTTCCCTTTCTTTCCCTTGCCCTTTTACTTGAAACTAGTGGTCTTATCAACCATCAACATTTGATGCTTTTCTTGATTTCTACCTTCGCCAATTTCAGCATCACGAAGAGCTCGGGAATCATTTTCGTCATCCCTTGCATATTATAGTTCATCACGAAGTTCCAGTAACTTGGTGATAGTGACTAGAGAACTCTGTCAATCACTCTCTTATCTGGAAGATTAACTCCCACTTGATTCAAGCGATAGTAGTACTCAGACATTCTGAGCACATGCTCACTAGTTGAGCTATTCTCCTCCATCTTGTAGGCAAAATACTTGTCAGAGGTCTCATACCTCTCGACTCGGGCATGAGTCTGAAATACCAATTTCAGCTCTTGGAACATCTTATATGCTCTGTGGCGTTCAAAATTGTTTTTGAAGTCCCGGTTCTAAGCCTTAAAGCATGGTGCACTAAACTATCAAGTAGTCAACATACCGAGCTTGCCAAACATTCATAACGTCTGCATCTACTCCTGCAATAGGTCTGTCACCTAGCGGTGCATCAAGGACATAATTCTTCTATGCAGCAATGAGGATAGTCCTTAGATCACGGACCCAGTCTATATCATTTCTACTATCATCTTTCAAATTATTTTTCTCTAGGAACATATCAAAAATAAACGAGGAGCTACATTGCAAGCTATTGATCTACAACATAGATAGGCAAATACTATTAGGACTAAGTTCATGATAAATTTAAGTTCAATTAATCATATTACTTAAGAACTCTGACTTAGATAGACATCCCTGTAGTCATCTAAATGATCACGCGATCCATATCAACTAAACCATGTCCGGTCATCACGTGAGATGGAGTAGTTTTCAATGGTGAACATCACTATGTTGATCATATCTACTATATGATTCACGTTCGACCTTTCGGTCTTGATAACCCACAAGTATAGGGGATCGCAACAGTTTTCGAGGGTAGAGTATTGATACGTCCATTTTACATCATGCTTTTATATTGATATTTATTGCATTATGGGCTGTTATTACACATTATGTCACAATACTTATGCCTATTCTCTCTTATTTTACAAAGTTTACATAAAGAGGGAGAATGTCGGCAGCTGGGATTCTGGGCTGGAAAAGGAGCAAATATTAGAGACCTATTCTGCACAGCTCCAAAAGTCTTGAAACTTCACGGAAGATGTTTTCCAAATATATAAAAAATACTAAGAGCAAGAACTTCACCAGGGGGCCACACCCTGCCACGAGGGTGGGGGCGCGCCCTACCCCTCTGGGCGCGCCCCTACCTCGTGGGCCTCCTGGTGGCCCTCTGGTGGCCATCTTCTGCTATATGGAGTCTTTCGATGGAAAAAAAATCATAAGCCATCTTCTCGGACGAAACTCCGCCGCCATGAGGCGGAACCTTGGCGGAACCAATCTAGGGCTCAGGCGGAGCTGTTCTGCCGGGCAAACTTCCCTCCCGAAGGCGGAAATCATCGCCATCATCATCACCAACGCTCCTCTCATCGTGTAACATCCCAAATTTGCAATTTGGAATGTTATACACTAGATCATCATGCATATCATATTTTCATGCATTTTGGTTGATCCTAGAAATTTCACGCAACTCAAGGACCCACGGAGAGAGTTGGAGATTTCGTTATTTTCATATTTGAGTTCTCTCAAATTTTGGAAAAAAGGATCATTTGAATTATTTATTTCATCTTCAATTATTTTTCCAATATCAAAAAAATGAGAGAGGGAATAATATGACTTTCCCAAAGTTAGGAAAAATGAAGATTTAATGAATAAATCAAATTTTTGGTTTTGCCAGAGTTTTTGTTTGCTTTTTATTTGGATAGGGAAAAATGCGTGTTTTCAAAATTTGCATTTTAGGCCCGGAGAAAAGTTCATTTTGTTCGACTTATTTTTAGGAGTCGGGGAAAATTTACTTTAGATTTTTCGGAGTTCGTTTAGATAGTTTTTCTTTTGTTTTTCTGCGCGCGTAACCGTTTAAAAAAAAAGAGACCGCAGCGCCCGCCTGGGCCAAGGGCCCAGCCGGCCGGCCCAGCCGCCCCGTGCGCCAGGCGCAGCCGCCAGCCCCGCTGCCAGGCCGAGTCCCAGCGGGACTCCAAGCCGCCGCCGCCTCCCCTTGCCCCTTCCCCAAGCAAGAGACCCCCCCTCCTATATAAATACCAACACCCCCCCTCTTTTCCTCCACCACCCCAAGCCCCAAGCCGCCGCCGCCTTAAGCCGCCGCCGCCGCCTTAAGCCGCCGCCGCCGCCCTAAGCCGCCGCCCGGAGCCCCGACTCCCGAGGTAGCCGCGCCGCCTCTTCTTTTCCTCGGTTCGGTTTTTCTTAAAAGAACCGTTCCGTTTCTTTTCCGTTTTCTTCCGGCTTTGTTTCGGTTCTTTTCCAAAAACCCTAGATCAGTTTTTGTTCTTCTTTCGGACCGTTTGTCTCAACGAACGTGATCACCGATTTTTCCCGGTTAACGACGCCCGTTCGTTTAACCGTTCGTCTCTTTCTTTTCGTCGGATTTATTCCGCGATCACGATCTCAGATCCAATTTTCGTTCTAGTCTTTCTTCTCGCTCGTTTATCGGAATCAAGTGATTCAAGCGCCTGGAGTTCGTTTCGAAACCGCCGTTCTGTCTAATCAACTTGAACAAGTTTTTGCCACAATAAAATTTGACCTAGTTTCAACTTGCTAGAACCGAGTTGTTTTCTTCCGCCGTTTGTTTTCCGTTTCTTTGTTCAGTTCGATCTTTCTTTCTTTGCAACCAGAGTTCTTCAGTTGAACTTTCTGGTTCGTTCTCTTGTTCGAGTTTTACCTGTGCATTAGATGAGTACTTATTGTGTGCTTCTTGTTTGTCTGCGATAGATCACCCGGATTGCGCCGCTTGTTACTTCGAAACCCTAGGACTCGCGGATTCTCAACAAGGCAAGTAACACTTTGATCATACCTTTTCTACAACCCATGTTTTATTGCATTAGATCAATCCTCTCACATTGCATGATTAGGATCTAATTAAATTGTGGGATGGGAAGTAGATGAGGTAGTACCTATTACCTATATTATTATGAAACCTTTGGGAGTTACTTATACGCTTGCTTATTATGCCATGCTATGCTAGTAGACGTGGATTGGGTGAGTGATATCCATGACAGATGTGAGATTGATAATTTAATGGTTTACCTAAGGTGGCAACTTAAACACACATCTGGGTGGATTGAGGAACCTGATGTCTATCAGGACTTGCCTGTTTTTATTTCAGACCGCCACCCAGGCTCAAAGGGATCATAAGATCATTCATGCTAGTAAACTTCCGTGTGCAGCCACAAGCCATTATGGGCTCTGGCATAGTTGACTAAGTTGTGCGAACTCTTACGGGTAGACTAGCAGATGTAGGGGAAAGTTGGAGTACCGGTCTACCCACATGTAAGGTGCTAGCTCTTCTGAAAGACTGTGTCTCGGTCATCCGTCTTCTCAAACACCCTGTAGTGCGAGAAACCAAACGGAGGCGATCGAGTCTTGTGGGGAAAAGTGCGCAAACCTCTGCAGAGTGTAACAAACTAATCATGATTAGCCGTGTCCCGGGTTATGGACAACTTGAGTATCTAGTACTTGAATATCATGTGAATCTCATCACGTTACTTCTAATAAATGTTAATGGGTTTTAATTATTTAATTGGGATTGAGAATGCTATCAACCATTCTCAATGTTTCACAACCACCATGATAGTTAAATAAATTTATTCCTTTGCAGTAGGGAAAAACTGGCTTTACGCAAAACTGTAACCATAGAGCTTTCCACCAGCCATATATGCATATAGTATAGCTGTTTCATTCCATTACTCTCTATGTGTTACATTGCCAGCATATTCCATGTGCTGACCCGTTTTCGGGCTGCAACTTTCATGTTACAGACTTTTCAGACGACGAGTAAGGTGCTTTTAGGTCGTGGTTCTATACTCAGTGATGCCGTTGGAGTTGATGGACCCATTTATCTTCCAAGCCTTCCGCTGTTATCGTTACTAGATGGCCTTAAGCCATATTTATTGTAATAAGTTCTCTTTGAGACAATGATGTAATAAGTGTGTGATTGCCACTCTGCTATAAATCCTTCGATGTACTGTGTGGTGTCAGCATTACTGATCCAGGGATGACACCGGAGCACAGTAGACTTGATACATTCGGGTCGGGTCGCTACAGAGATGGTATCAGAGCACACGCTGACTGTAGGACACGACCACTATGTTAAAGCCATAGATCACCACTCTCTTCTCATTTTCTAACTCCTCGTCTTTTCTACTCTTTTAGGATGACGAACACGAAGATTAAGTACGCTCAACCGGATGAAGGCACACCATTTGGATTTCACCTGAAGGAAGTCACCAAGTACCTGAACATTGGATTACCAAGCTTCACGGGAACCTTCAACGCCACTCTGCCTGAAGAGGAGCGCTGGAAGATTCAAGCTCACGTTCCGGGAAGGACATTCGCGCCAATTACGAAGCCCATAGATAGTGTTTTCAATGCACCAACCCGGAGTCTGGGAAGGAGCATGGCAGCTCATATCACCATGGGACGCATTGGAGAAGTTTATCAAGAAGACCTTAAGGACACTATCTACCAGATTTGCGGACGCCGAGATGAACAATGGGAGTTAGTCAGCACCAAGAAGGATAGATCCATTGCATCTTTCATCCAGGAGTTAAACCAGCACATTCGACGCCACGAGAACCAGATGTGCAATGATATGATAGAGTTGAAGAATGCGAAGGCAAGGATCATCGAGTTAGAAGGAGAACTGAAGTCTACACGCAAGGACTACATGGACGAGATCGTAGTTCTAGTGAGACACAATGGTGATCTTAAGCAGGAGATTGAAGAACTCAAGAGGAAGTTAGCATCCAAGGAGGAAGACGAGTACGTCGCATGTCCGGACAACTACATCATCATCGACGACACCGATTCGGATCCAAGTGAACCCGACTTTGAAGACGAAGCCGGAGCAGATATCATGGAGTCTTCCACCGGTTCAAATTTCTAGATGACCTCCAGATAGTAGTAGCATTTCCCCTTGTAAACATTATAGTCGAGCACTTTTGCGATAGTTTTAGACCGATTGTAAGCCCTTGTTTGATTGAATGAAGTGATTTTGTGTGCATTTGCTCATGTGCATTGGGGTAGTGTTTTCCCTTTAGACCTCACTCTATTTTTAATTCTCGTCTCTTCTAAACCCTCAGATGCCTCCGAGACGTGACAATGGATTCCCACCGGAGGTCACTCAGTTGATCCAGCAGCAGAATCAATTGATGCAGATGTTAGTCCAGAACCAGCAGAACAACAACAACAACCCACCACCACCACCACCACCTGTTGACCACTTAGCCCGTTTCCTTAGGCTGAATCTGCCGGTGTTTTCCAGTAGCACCGAGCCAATAGTAGCAGACGATTGGCTCCGCAAGATAGGAAGGGAGTTGACCACCGCAGGATGCACAGATGGTGAGAAAGTGAAGTTTGCCGCTCACCAGCTTGACGGACCCGCGGCAGCATGGTGGGAGAATTTCACAGCCACTTACCCAGTTGACACTGTCACATGGGATCAGTTTCAGCAAGCTTTCTGCACTGCCCATGTTTCAGTAGGAGCTATGGCCATGAACAAGCGTGTGTTTCGCAACTTACGCCAAGGAGGAAGGACAGTTGGCCAGTACGTTGACGATTTCAGCAAGTTAGCACGTTATGCCCCAGATGACGTTGCTACGGATGCAGCTAAGCAGGAGAAGTTTCTGGAAGGACTGAATGATGAACTAAGCATGTAGTTGATGGTAGCGAATTTCAACAACTACCAGGAGTTGGTAGACCGTGCCATCATGATTGAAGGAAAGCAACAGCAGATTGAGAACCGTAAGAGGAAGTATGGACAAGGGAAGTATAACTCTAGAGCCCAGCAGAAGCCCCGTTTTGCCCCTAAACCGGGATTTCAGTTTCAGCACACCCATGGAGGAGGTAGCTCGCACAACCATAACGGCCACAAGAATGGTAATGGGAATGGAGGAAGCAACGGCCAGAACCGTACCATCCCATCGACCCCAACCAAGAGAGACCTGAGTCAAGTCACCTGTTTCAAGTGTTCCAAGACCGGACATTATGCCAATGAATGTCCCGAAGGCCAGAATGGAAATGGCAATGGAAGCTCTGGGAAGAAGCCGAACCCTTTCAATAGAGGACAGGTGAACCACATTAATGTGGAGGAGGTTGAAGATCAGCCCGATGCAGTAATCGGTAAGTTTTTGGTTAAGTCATTTACTGCACTTGTTCTTTTTGATACCGGTGCATCGCATTCATACATATCAAGGGGATTTGTGGATAAATATAACCTGCCAACCCAAGCCCTTAGGTCACCCATGTTAGTAAGCTCACCAGGAGCGGAGTATATGGCTAGACAATGGTGTGATCGATTACCATTAAGGATTGGTAACTATGTGTTTCCCTCAGACCTAATAGTATTGGAATCTCAAGGATTGGATGTGATATTAGGCATGGATTGGTTATCGAAGTATGAAGGGAACATTGAATGTGCTAGTAAGTCAATTTTGCTTACCACACCCGAAGGAAGAAGGATCAAGTATGTATCCTGGCATGTGCCAAACAGGACACAAGTAAACTGCCTAACAGGAGTTGTGCAGGAAGAAGTACCAGTGGTGAAGGATTTTCCTGATGTATTTCCTGAGGAATTACCAGGCATGCCACCAGATAGAGACATTGAGTTTTTGATTGAGTTATTGCCAGGTACAGGTCCAATATCGAAGCAATCGTACCGGATGCCAGCAAAGGATTTGGTGGAAATTAAGAATCAGATTAAGGAGTTATTGGATAAAGGTTACATTCGCCCAAGTTCTTCGCCTTGGAGATCACCCGTACTTCTAGTGGAAAAGAAGGATGGATCATTAAGGATGGTTGTAGATTATCGAGGATTGAATGAAGTAACCATCAAGAACAAGTACCCACTGCCAATGATCAACGATCTATTTGATCGATTGCAAGGAGCTAAAGTGTTTTCCAAGATCGATTTGCGATCAGGGTACCATCAATTGAAGAATCGAGAGCAGGATATACCTAAGACAGCATTCACCACGAGATATGGACTGTATGAGTATACCGTTATGTCATTTGGATTGACTAACGCACCTGCCTATTTTATGAACCTGATGAACAAAGTGTTTATGGAGTTTTTGGATAAGTTCATCGTGGTTTTCATAGATGATATCCTGGTTTATTCAAAGAATGAAGAGGAGCATAAGGAACATTTGCGTTTGGTTTTGGAGAAACTAAGGGAACACCAGTTATACGCCAAATTCAGCAAATGTGAGTTTTGGTTGAAGGAAGTTGGATTCCTCGGACACGTTGTATCCGAAGAAGGTATAGCAGTTGACCCCACTAAGGTTGAGACCGTAACCGAATGGGAATCACCAACGACAGTTGGAGAGATTCGGAGTTTTCTTGGACTCACAGGATACTACCGGAGATTCATTGAGAACTTTCCAAAGATTGCAAAGCCTATGACTGAATTGTTGAAGAATGATACTAAGTTCAAATGGACTGAGGAGTGTGAGGCTAGTTTCCAGGAGTTGAAGAAACGCTTGATTACCTCACTAGTATTGATTTTGCCAGATCAGACCAAGGATTATGAGGTGTATTGCGACGCTTCACGTTGAGGACTTGGAGCAGTGCTTATGCAGGAAGGGAGAGTTGTTTCATATGCTTCATGACAACTGAAGCCTCATGAGTTGAATTATGCCACACATGATTTGGAGTTAGCAGCCGTAGTGCATGCATTGAAAACATGGAGACATTTCCTCATTGGAAATCATTGTGAGGTGTACACGGATCATAAGAGTTTGAAGTACATTTTCACGCAGAAGGAGTTGAACCTCAGACAAAGGAGATGGTTGGAGCTCATCAAGGATTATGATATGAGATTGCATTACCATCCCGGAAAAGCTAATGTAGTAGCTGACGCATTGAGCCATAAGAGCCATGTCAATATGGTAATGACAGGAGAAGTACCAAAGGAGTTAGCAGAAAACCTTCGTGAGCTATGTTTGGAAATAGTTCCGAGAGGCTATGTAGCAGCATTGGAAATTCAGTCAACTTTGATGGATAGAATCAGAGAAGCTCAGAAAACGGACAAAGAAATTGCCGCTATAAAGGAGAAACTGAGCGAAGGTAAAGCAAAGGGATTTCGTGAGGATGAGCACGATACCTTATGGTTTGAGGACCGTGTTTATGTGCCCAATGACCCGGAGATCAGGAAGTTGATTTTGCACGAGGCACATGATTCACCGTATTCGATTCACCCAGGGAATACCAAGATGTATTTGGATTTGAAGGAAACATTCTGGTGGACCGGAATGAAAAAGGATATTGCAGCATATGTAGCAGTTTGTGACGTATGTCAGAGAGTAAAGGCAGAACATCAGAAGCCAGCAGGATTGTTACAACCATTGCCGATACCCGAATGGAAGTGGGATAAGATAGGCATGGATTTTATCACAGGACTACCCAGGACAAAATCAGGTTATGACTCGATATGGGTAGTAGTTGATCGTTTGACGAAGGTAGCACATTTTATTCCAGTTAAGACCACTTACACCAGTGCTAAGTTGGCAAAGATATACATGACTAGGATCATTTGTTTGCATGGAGTTCCGAGGAGTATCGTATCAGATAGAGGAACTCAATTTACCTCAAAATTTTGGAATCAGTTGCATGAAACTTTAGGAACCAGACTAGAGTTCAGCACAGCTTTTCATCCGCAGACAGATGGACAGACCGAGAGAGTCAATCATATTTTGGAAGATATGCTGAGAGCTTGTGCACTAGATTATGGATCTAGTTGGGATGATAACTTGCCGTATGCGGAGTTTTCTTATAACAACAGTTACCAAACCAGCTTGAAGATGGCACCTTTCGAAACTTTATACGGAAGAAGGTGCAGGACACTGTTGTCATGGGACGAAGTTGGAGACCGTCAATTCTTTGGACCAGATTTGATTAAGGAGTCTGAACTGAAAGTTAAGTTGATTCGCGATAGGCTCAAGGTAGCCCAGTCCAGGCAGAAGAGCTACGCAGATTATAAACGCAGGGAGACAGTTTACGAAACCGTAGACAGAGTTTACCTTCGAGTATCCCCACTTCGAGGAGTTAAGCGCTTTGGAGTTAAGGGAAAATTAGCACCGCGCTTCGTTGGACCGTACAAGATCTTGCAACGTATGGGAGAAGTCGCTTATAAGTTGGAATTACCAGAGGAGCTGTCAGGAGTTCATGATGTATTCCATGTTTCTCAGCTGAAGAAATGTCATGCCGAGATGGCGGAGGTACCGCTAAGAGATACCGTGCCACTCGAAGCGATTCAGTTGAAAGATGACTTAACGTATGAGGAGAAGCCAGTCAAGATTCTCGATTATGTCAGCAGAGTTACCCGCAGCAAGGTTATCAAGTTTTGCAAAGTTCAGTGGAACCACCACTCAAAGGATGAAGCCACCTGGGAAAGAGAAGAAGATTTGCTCAAGGACCACCCTCACCTATTTTCTAGCCAACCCGAATCTCGAGGGCGAGATTCATCTTAAGGGGGGTAGGTTTGTAACATCCCAAATTTGCAATTTGGAATGTTATACACTAGATCATCATGCATATCATATTTTCATGCATTTTGGTTGATCCTAGAAATTTCACGCAACTCAAGGACCCACGGAGAGAGTTGGAGATTTCGTTATTTTCATATTTGAGTTCTCTCAAATTTTGGAAAAAATGATCATTTGAATTATTTATTTCATCTTCAATTATTTTTTCAATATCAAAAAAATGAGAGAGGGAATAATATGACTTTCCCAAAGTTAGGAAAAATGAAGATTTAATGAATAAATCAAATTTTTGGTTTTGCCGAAGTTTTTGTTTGCTTTTTATTTGGATAGGGAAAAATGCGCATTTTCAAAATTTGCATTTTAGGCCCGGAGAAAAGTTCATTTTGTTCGACTCATTTTTAGGAGTCGGGGAAAATTTACTTTAGATTTTTCGGACTTTGTTTAGATAGTTTTTCTTTTGTTTTTCTGCGCGCGTAACCGTTTAAAAAAAAGAGATCGTAGCGCCCGCCTGGGCCAAGGGCCCAGCCGGCCAGCCCAGCCGCCCCGTGCGCCAGGCGCAGCCGCCAGCCCCGCCGCCAGGCTGAGTCCCAGCGGGACTCCAAGCCGCCGCCGCCTCCCCTTGCCCCTTCCCCAAGCAAGAGACCCCCCCTCCTATATAAATACCAACACCCCCCCTCTTTTCCTCCACCACCCCAAGCCCCAAGCCGCCGCCGCCTTAAGCCGCCGCCGCCCTATGCCGCCGCCCGGAGCCCCGCCTCCCGAGGTAGCCGCGTCGCCTCTTCTTTTCCTCGGTTCGGTTTTTATTAAAAGAACCGTTCCGTTTCTTTTCCGTTTTCTTCCGGCTTTGTTTCGGTTCTTTTCTGAAAACCCTAGATCGGTTTTCGTTCTTCTTTCGGACCGTTCGTCTCAACGAACGTGATCACCGATTTTTCCCGGTTAACGACGCCCGTTCGTTTAACCGTTTGTCTCTTTCTTTTCGTCGGATTTATTCCGCGATCGCGATCTCACATCCGATTTTTGTTCTAGTCTTTCTTCCCGCTCGTTTATCGGAATCAGGTGATTCAAGCACCTGGAGTTCGTTTCGAAACCGCCGTTCCGTCTAATCAACTTGAACAAGTTTTTGCCACAATAAAATTTGACCTAGTTTCAACTTGCTAGAACCGAGTTGTTTTCTTCCGCCGTTTGTTTTCCGTTTCTTTGTTAGGTTCGATCTTTCTTTCTTTGCAACCGGAGCTCTTAAGTTGAACTTTTTGGTTCGTTCTCTTGTTCGAGTTTTACCTGTGCATTAGATGAGTACTTATTGTGTGCTTGTTGTTTGTCTGCGATAGATCACCCGGATTGCGCCGCTTGTTACTTCGAAACCCTAGGACTCGCGGATTCTCAGCAAGGCAAGTAACACTTTGATCATACCTTTTCTACAACCCATGTTTTATTGCATTAGATCAATCCTCTCACATTGCATGATTAGGATCTAATTAAATTGTGGGATGGGAAGTAGATGAGGTAGTACCTATTACCTGTATTATTATGAAACCTTTGGGAGTTACTTATACGTTTGCTTATTATGCCATGCTATGCTAGTAGACGTGGATTGGGTGAGTGATATCCATGACAGATGTGAGATTGATAATTTAATGGTTTACCTAAGGTGGCAACTTAAACACACATCTGGGTGGATTGAGGCACCTGATGTCTATCAGGACTTGCCTGTTTTTATTTCGGACCGCCACCCAGGCTCAAAGGGATCATAAGATCATTCGTGCTAGTAAACTTCCGTGTGCAGCCACAAGCCATTATGGGCTCTGGCATAGTTGACTAAGTTGTGCGAACTCTTACGGGTAGACTAGCAGATGTAGGGGAAAGTAGGTGTACCGGTCTACCCACATGTAAGGTGCTAGCGCTTCTGAAAGACTGTGTCTCGGTCATCCATCTTCTCAAACACCCAGTAGTGCGAGAAACCAAACGGAGGTGATCGAGTCTTGTGGGGAAAAGTGCGCAAACCTCTGCAGAGTGTAACAAACTAATCATGATTAGCCGTGTCCCCGGTTATGGACAACTTGAGTATCTAGTACTTGAATATCATGTGAATCTCATCACGTTACTTCTAATAAATGTTAATGGGTTTTAATTATTTAATTGGGATTGAGAATGTTGTCAACCATTCTCAATGTTTCACAACCACCATGATAGTTAAATAAATGTATTCCTTTGCAGTAGGGAAAACTGGCTTTACGCAAAACTGTAACCATAGAGCTTTCCACCAGCCATATATGCATATAGTATAGCTGTTTCATTCCATTACTCTCTATGTGTTACATTGCCAGCATATTCCATCTGCTGACCCGTTTTCGGGCTGCAACTTTCATGTTGCAGACTTTTCAGACGACGAGTAAGGTGCTTTTAGGTCGTGGTTCTATACTCAGTGATGCCATTGGAGTTGATGGACCCATTTATCTTCCAAGCCTTCCGTTGTTATCGTTACTAGATGGCCTTAAGCCATATTTATTGTAATAAGTTCTCTTTGAGACAACGATGTAATAAGTGTGTGATTGCCACTCTGCTATAAATACTTCGATGTACTGTGTGGTGTCAGCATTACTGATCCAAGGATGACACCGGAGCACAGTAGACTTGATCCATTCGGGTCGGGTCGCTACACATCAGGAGAGGGCAATCTCCATCAACATCTTCATCAGCACCATCTCATCTCAAAACCCTAGTTCATCTCTTGTATCCAATTCTTGTCTCCAAGTCCGAGATTGGTGCTAGTAGGTTGCTAGTAGTGTTAATTACTCCTTGTAGTTGATGCTAGTTGGTTTAATTGGTGGAAGATCATATGTTCAGATCCTATATGCATATTAATACCCCTCTGATTATGAACATGTTTATGCTTTGTGAGTAGTTACTTTTGTTCCTGAGGACATGGGAGAAGTCCCGCTATTAGTAGTCATGTGAATTTGGTATTCGTTCGATATTTTGATGAGATGTATGTTGTCTCTCCTCTAGTGGTGTTATGTGAACATCGACTACATGACACTTCACCATTATTTGGGCCTAGAGGAAGGCATTGGGAAGTAATAAGTAGATGATGGGTTGCTAGAGTGACAGAAGCCTAAACCCTAGTTTATGCGTTGCTTCGTAAGGGGCTGATTTGGATCCATATGTTTCATGCTATGGTTAGGTTTACCTTAATACTTTTGTTGTAGTTGCGGATGCTTGCAATATAGGTTAATCATAAGTGGGATGCTTGTCCAAGTAAGGGTAGCACCCAAGCACCGGTCCACCCACGTACCAAATTATCAAAGTACCGAACGCGAATCATATGAACATGATGATAACTAGCTTGACGATATTCCCATGTGTCCTCGGGAGCGCTTTACATCATATAAGAGTTTGTCCAGGCTTGTCCTTTGCTACAAAAAGGATTGGGCCACCTTGCTGCACCTTATTTACTTTTGTTACTTATTGCTCGTTGCAAATTATCTTATCACAAAACTATCTGTTACCACTTATTTCAGTACTTGCAGAGAATACCTTGCTGGAAACCGCTTATCATTTCCTTCTGCTCCTCGTTGGGTTCGACACTCTTACTTATCGAAAGGACTACGATAGATCCCCTATACTTGTGGGTCATCAAGACTCTTTTCTGGCGCCGTTGCCAGGGAGTGAAGCACCTTTGGTAGGTGGAATTTGGTAAGGAAAAATTTATATAGTGTGCTGAAATTTACTGTCACTTGTTACTATGGAAAGTAATCCTCTGAGGGGCTTGTTCGGGGTATCTTCACCCCGACCAGTAGAGCAAACAGTTGCTCCTCAAGCTACTGAACCTACTGAAAATGAAAATGAAAATGCTTGCTTTGAAGTTCCTTCGGGTATGATAGAAAAACTGCTAGCTAATCCTTTTTTGGGAGATGGAACAAAACATCCTGATGAACATCTGATATATGTGGATGAAGTTTGTTGATTATTTAAGCTTGCAGGTGTACCTGGAGATGTTATTAAGAAGAAGGTCTTCCCTTTATCTTTGAGGGGAGATGCATCGACATGGTATAGGCTATGTGATGATATGAGGTCTTGGAATTACAAACGATTGAAATTGGAATTTCATCAGAAGTTTTATCCTATGCACCTTGTTCATCGTGATCACAATTATATATATAATTTTTGGCCTCACGAAGGAGAAAGCATCGCTCAAGCTTGGGGGAGGCTTAAATCAATGTTATATTCATGCCCCAATCATGAGCTCTCAAGAGAAATGATTATTCAAAATTTTAATGCTCGGCTTTCTGGTAACAATCACACCATGCTCGATACTTCTTGTGCTGGCTCTTTTATGATGAAGACTATTGAATTCAAATGGGATTTATTGGAAAGAATTAAACGCAACTCTGAAGATTGGGACCTCGACAATGGTAAGGAGTCAGGTATGACACCTAGTTTTGATTGTGTTAAATCTTTTATGTTTACCGATATTTTTCGTAAATTTAGCACTAAATATGGACTTGACTCTGAGATAGTAGCTTCTTTCTGTGAATCTTTTGCTGCTTATGTTGATCTCCCCAAGGAAAAGTGGTTTAAATATCATCCTCCCATAGAAGTAAAAGTAGCTGCACCTATTAAAGTTGAAGAAAAGACTATCACTTATAATGATCCTATTGTTCCTACTTCTTATGTTGAGAAACCACCTTTCCCTGTTAGGATAAAGGATCATGCTAAAGCTTCAACGGTGGTTCGTAAAAGCAATATTAAAACATATACACCTCCTGAGCAAGTTAAAGTTGAACCTAATATTGCTATCGTTAAAGATCTCTTGTGTGATAATATTGATGGGCATGTTATTTATTTCTGTGATGAAACTGCTAGAATTGCTAAACCCCGTGATAAAGATAAACCTAGACCTGTGGTAGGCATGCCTGTTATTTCTGTTAAAATAGGAGATCATTGTTATCATGGCTTATGTGATATGGGTGCCAGTGCTAGTGCAATACCTATTAGCCTTTATAGATAAATTATGCATGATATTGCACCTGTTGAGTTAGAAGGTATTGATGTTACAATTAAACTTGCCAATAGAGATACTATTTCACCGATGGGAATTGTTAGAGATGTTGAAGTCTTGTGTGGGAAAACTAAATATCATGCTGATTTTCTTGTTCTTGGTTCCCCACAAGATAGCTTTTGTCCCATTATATTTGGTAGACCCTTCCTAAATACTGTTAATGCTACCATAGATTGCAAAAGAGATGTTGTTACTATCGGTTTAGATGATATGACTCATGAATTTAATTTTTCCAAATTTAGTAGACAACACCGTGAAGAAGAATTACCTAGTAAGGATGAAATTATTGGTCTTGCTTCTATTGCCGTACCTCCTAGTGATCCTTTAGAACAATATTTGTTAGACCACGAAAATGACATGTTTATGAATGAAAGAAGGGAATTGGATGAAGTATTCATTAAACAGGAACCTATTCTGAAAAACAATTTACCTGTTGAAATCTTAGGGGATCCTCCTGAAGGAAATATGCCCTAGAGGCAATAATAATGTTATTATTTTATTTCCTTATATCATGATAAATGTTTATTATTCATGCTAGAATTGTATTATCCGAAAACATAATACTTGTGTGAATACATAGACAAACCAAACGTCACTAGTATGCCTCTACTTGACTAGCTCATTAATCAAAGATGGTTATGTTTCCTAACCATAGACATGTGTTGTCATTTGATTAACGGGATCACATTATTAGGAGAATGATGTGATTGACATGACCCATTCCATTAGCTTAGCACCCGATCGTTTAGTATGTTGCTATTGCTTTCTTCATGACTTATACATGTTCCTATGACTATGAGATTATGCAACTCCCGTTTGCCGGAGGAACACTATGTGTGCTACCAAACGTCACAACGTAACTGGGTGATTATAAAGGAGCTCTACAGGTGTCTCCAAAGGTACATGTTGGGTTGGTGTATTTCGAGATTAGGATTTGTCACTCCGATTGTCGGAGAGGTATCTCTAGGCCCTCTCGGTAATGCACATCACATAAGCCTTGCAAGCATTTCAACGAATGAGTTAGTTGCGAGATGATGTATTACGAAACGAGTAAAGAGACTTGCCGGTAACAAGATTGAACTAGGTATTGAGATACCGACGATCAAATCTCGGGCAAGTAAAATACCGATGACAAAGGGAACAACGTATGTTGTTATGCGGTCTAACCGATAAAGATCTTCGTAGAATATGTAGGAGCCAATATGAGCATCCAGGTTCCGCTATTGGTTATTGACCGGAGACGTGTCTCGGTCATGTCTACATTGTTCTCGAACCCATAGGGTCCGCACGCTTAAGGTTTCGATGACAGTTATATTATGAGTTTATGAGTTTTGATGTACTGAAGTTAGTTCGGAGTCCCGGATGTGATCACGGACATAACGAGGAGTCTCGAAATGGTCGAGACATAAAGATTGATATATTAGACGGCTATATTCAGACACCGGAAGTGTTTCGGGTGATTTCGGAGAAAACCGGAGAGCCGGAGGGTTATCGGAACCCTACCGGGAGAAGTAATGGGCCATATGGGCCTTAGTGGAGAGAGAGAGGGGCAGCCAGGGTGGGCCACGCGCCTCCTCCCCCCATGGTCCGAATTGGACTAGGAGAGGGGGGCCGGCGCCCCCCTTTCCTTCTCCCTCCCCACTTCCCCCCCCTCCTAGTAGGAGTCCTACTCCTACTAGGAGGAGGACTCCTCCTGGCGCGCGAATAGGGGCCGGCCGGCCTCGTCCCCTTGCTCCTTTATATACGGGAGCAGGGGGAACCCCTAGACACAAGTTAATCCACGTGATCATATTCTTAGCCGTGTGCGGTGCCCCCTTCCACCATAATCCTCGATAATATTGTAGCGGTGCTTAGGCGAAGCCCTGCGACGGTAGTACATCAAGATCGTCACCACGCCGTCGTGCTGACAAAACTCTACCCCGACACTTTGCTGGATCGGAGTCCGGGGATCGTCATCGAGCTGAACGTGTGCTAAAACTCGGAGGTGCCGTAGTTTCGGTGCTTGATCGGTCGGGCCGTGAAGACGTACGACTACATCAACCATGTTGTGCTAACACTTCCGCTGTCGGTCTACAAGGGTACGTAGATCACACTCTCCCCTCTCATTGCTATGCATCACTATGATCTTGCGTGTGCGTAGGAAAATTTTAAAATTGCTACGTTCCCCAACAGTGGCATCCGAGCCTAGGTTCGATGTGTTGATGTTATATGCACGAGTAGAACACAAGTGAGTTGTGGGCGATATAAGTCATACTGCTTACCAGCATGTCATACTTTGGTTCGGCGGTATTGTTGGACGAAGCGGCCCGGACCGACATTACGCGTACGCTTAAGCGAGACCGGTTCTCCCGGCGTGCTTTGCACAAAGGTGGCTAGCGGGTGACAATTTCTCCAACTTTAGTTGAACCGAGTGTGGCTACGCCCGGTCCTTGCAAAGGTTAAAACAACACCAACTTGACAAACTATCGTTCTGGTTTTGATGCGTAGGTAAGATTGGTTCTTGCTTAAGCCCGTAGCAGCCACGTAAAACTTGCAACAACAAAGTAGAGGACGTCTAACTTGTTTTTGCAGGGCATGTTGTGATGTGATATGGTCAAGACATGATGCTAAAATTTTATTGTATGAGATGATCATGTTTTGTAACCAAGTTATCGGCAACTGGCAGGAGCCATATGGTTGTCGCTTTATTGTATGCAATGCAATTGCGCTATAATGCTTTACTTTATCACTAAGCGGTAGCGATAGTCGTGGAAGCATAAGATTGGCGAGACGACAACGATGCTATGATGGTGATCAAGGTGTCCCGCTGGTGACGATGGTGATCACGATGGTGCTTCGAAGATGGAGATCACAAGCACAAGATGATGATGGCCATATCATATCACTTATATTGATTGCATGTGATGTTTATCTTTTATGCATCTTATCTTGCTTTGATTGACGATAGCATTTTAAGATGATCTCTCACTAATTATCAAGAAGTGTTCTCCCTGAGTATGCACCATTGCGAAAGTTCTTCGTGCTGAGACACCACGTGATGATCGGGTGTGATAGGCTCTACGTTCAAATACAACGGGTGCAAAATAGTTGCACACGCAGAATACTCAGGTTATACTTGACGAGCCAAGCATATACAGATATGGCCTCAGAACACGGAGACCGAAAGGTCGAGCGTGAATCATATAGTAGATATGATCAACATAGCGATGTTCACCAATGAAACTACTCCATCTCACGTGATGATCGGACATGGTTTAGTTGATTTGGATCACGTAATCACTTAGAGGATTAGAGGGATGTCTATCTAAGTGGGAGTTCTTTAGTAATATGATTAATTGAACCTAAATTTATCATGAACTTAGTACCTGATAGTATCTTGCTTGTTTATGTTTGATTGTAGATAGATGGCCCGTGTTGTTGTTCCATTGAATTTTAATGCGTTCCTTGAGAAAGCAAAGTTGAAAGATGATGGTAGCAATTACACGGACTGGGTCCGTAACTTGAGGATTATCCTCATTGCTGCACAGAAGAATTACGTCCTGGAAGCACCGCTGGGTGCCAGGCCTGCTGCTGGAGCAACACCAGATGTTATGAACATCTGGCAGAGCAAAGCTGATGACCACTTGATAGTTCAGTGTGCCATGCTTTACGGCTTAGAATCGGGACTTCAACGACGCTTTGAACGTCATGAAGCATATGAGATGTTCCAGGAGTTGAAGTTAATATTTCAAGCAAATGCCCAGATTGAGAGATACGAAGTCTCCAATAAGTTCTATAGCTGCAAGATGGAGGAGAACAGTTCTGTCAGTGAGCATATACTCAAAATGTCTGGGTATAATAATCACTTGATTCAATTGGGAGTTAATCTTCCAGATGATTGCGTCATTGACAGAATTCTCCAATCACTGCCACCAAGCTACAAGAGCTTCATGATGAACTATAATATGCAAGGGATGAATAAGACTATTCCCGAGCTCTTCACAATGCTGAAAGCTGCGGAGGTAGAAATCAAGAAGGAGCATCAAGTGTTGATGGTCAATAAGACCACTAGTTTCAAGAAAAAGGGCAAAGGGAAGAAGAAGGGGAACTTCAAAAAGAACAGCAAGCAAGTTGCTACTCAAGAGAATAAACCCAAACCTGGACCTAAGCCTGAAACTGAGTGCTTCTACTGCAAGCAGACTGGTCACTGGAAGCGGAACTGCCCCAAGCATTCGGCGGATAAGAAGGATGGCAAGGTGAACAAAGGTATATGTGATATACATGTTATTGATGTGTACCTTACTAATGCTCGCAGTAGCACCTAGGTATTTGATACTGGTTCTGTTGCTAACATTTGCAACTCGAAACAGGGACTATAGATTAAGCGAAGATTGGCTAAGGACGAGGTGACGATGCGCGTGGGAAATGGTTCCAAAGTCGACGTGATCGCGGTCGGCACACTACCTCTACATCTACCTTTGGGATTAGTATTAGACCTAAATAATTGTTATTTGGTGCCAGCGTTAAGCATGAACATTATATCTGGATCTTGTTTGATGCGAGACAGTTATTCATTTAAATCAGAGAATAATGATTGTTCTATTTATATGAGTAATATCTTTTATGGTCATGCACCCTTAAAGAGTGGTCTATTCTTATTAAATCTTGATAGTAGTGACACACATATTCATAATGTTGAAACCAAAAGATGCAGAGTTGATAATGATAGTGCAACTTATTTGTGGCACTGCCGTTTGGGTCATATTGGTGTAAAGCGCATGAAGAAACTCCATACTAATGGGCTTTTGGAACCACTTGATTATGAATCACTTGGTACTTGCGAACCGTGCCTTATGGGTAAGATGACAAAAACACCATTCTCTGATACTATGGAGAGAGCAACATATTTGTTGGAAATCATACATACAGATGTATGTGGTCCGATGAATGTTGAGGCTCGTGGCGGATATCGTTATTTTCTCACCTTCACAGATGACTTAAGCATATATATGGGTATATCTACTTAATGAAACATAAGTCTGAAACATTTGAAAAGTTCAAAGAATTTCAGAGTGAAGTTGAAAATCATCGTAACAAGAAAATAAAATTCCTGCGATCTGATCGTGGAGGAGAATATTTGAGTTATGAGTTTGGTGTACATTTGAAACAATGCGGAATAGTTTCGCAACTCACGCCACCTGGAACACCACAGCGTAATGGTGTGTCCGAACATCGTAATCATACTTTACTAGATATGGTGCGATCTATGATGTCTCTTACTGATTTACCGCTATCGTTTTGGGGTTATGCTCTAGAGACGGCCGCATTCACGTTAAATAGGGCACCATCAAAATCCGTTGAGACGACGCCTTATGAACTATGGTTTGGCAAGAAACCAAAGTTGTCGTTTCTGAAAGTTTGGGGTTGCGATGCTTATGTGAAAAAGCTTCAACCTGATAAGCTCGAACCCAAATCGGAGAAACGTGTCTTCATAGGATATCCAAAGGAAACTATTGGATACACCTTCTATCACAGATCCAAAGGCAAAACTTTTGTTGCTAAATTCGGAAACTTTCTAGAGAAGGAGTTTCTCTCGAAAGAAGTGAGTGGGTGGAAAGTAGAACTTGATGAGGTAATTGTACCTGCTCCATTATTGGAAAGTAGTACATCACAGAAACCAGTTTCTGTGAGACCTACACCAATTAGTGAGGAAGCTAATGATGATGATCATGAAGCTTCAGAACAAGATACTACTGAACCTCATAGATCAACCAGAGTGGTACAGTAATCCTGTTCTGGAAGTCATGCTACTAGATCATGATGAACCTACGAACTATGGAGAAGCGATGGTGAGCCCAGATTCCGCAAAATGGCTTGAAGCCATGAAATCTGAGATGGGATCCATGTATGACAACAAAGTATGGACTTTGGTTGACTTGCCCAATGATCGGCAAGAAATTGAGAATAAATGGATCTTTAAGAAGAAGACTGACGCTGACGGTAATGTTACTGTCTACAAAGCTCGACTTGTCGCAAAAGGTTTTCGACAAGTTCAAGGGATTGACTATGATGAGACCTTCTCACCCGTAGCGATGCTTAAGTCTGTCCGAATCATGTTAGCAATTGCCGCATTTTATGATTATGAAATTTGGCAGATGGATGTCAAAACTGCATTCCTGAATGGATTTCTGCAAGAAGAGTTGTATATGATGCAACCGGAAGGTTTTGTCGATCCAAAGGGAGCTAACAAAGTGTGCAAGCTCCAGCGATCCATTTATGGACTGGTGCAAGCCTCTCGGAGTTGGAATAAACGCTTTGATAGTGTGATCAAAGCATTTGGTTTTGTACAGACTTTTGGAGAAGCCTGTATTTACAAGAAAGTGAGTGGGAGCTCTGTAGCATTTCTGATATTATATGTAGATGACATATTACTAATCGGAAATGATATAGAATTTCTGGATAGCATAAAGGGATACTTGAATAAGAGTTTTTCAATGAAAGACCTCGGTGAAGCTGCTTACATATTGGGCATTAAGATCTATAGAGACAGATCAAGACGCTTAATTGGACTTCCACAAAGCACATACCTTGACAAAGTTTTGAAAAAGTTAAAAATGGATCAAGCAAAGAAAGGATTCTTGCCTGTGTTACAAGGTGTGAAATTGAGTAAGACTCAATGCCCGACCAATGTAGAAGATAGAGAGAAAATGAAAGATGTTCCCTATGCTTCAGCCATAGGCTCTATCATGTATGCAATGCTGTGTACCAGACCTGATGTGTGTCTTGCTATAAGTCTAGCATGCAGGTACCAAAGTAATCCAGGAGTGGATCACTGGACAGCGGTCAAGAACATCCTGAAATACCTGAAAAGGACTAAGGATATGTTTCTCATATATGGAGGTGACAAAGAGCTCATCGTAAATGGTTACGTTGATGCAAGCTTTGACACTGATCCGGACGATTCTAAATCGCAAACCGGATACGTGTTTACATTAAACGGTGGAGCTGTCAGTTGGTGCAGTTCTAAACAAAGCATTGTGGTGGGATCTACATGTGAAGCGGAGTACATAGCTGCTTCGGAAGCAGCAAACGAAGGAGTCTGGATGAAGGAGTTCATATCCGATCTAGGAGTCATACCTAGTGCATCGGGTCCAATGAAAATCTTTTGTGACAATACTGGTGCAATTGCCTTGGCAAAGGAATCCAGATTTCACAAGAGAACCAAGCACATCAAGAGACGCTTCAATTCCATCCGGGATCTAGTCCAGGTGGGAGACATAGAGATTTGCAAGATACATACGGATCTGAATGTAGCAGACCCGTTGACTAAGCCTCTTCCACGAGCAAAACATGATCAGCACCAAAGCTCCATGGGTGTTAGAATCATTACTGTGTAATCTAGATTATTGACTCTAGTACAAGTGGGAGACTGAAGGAAATATGCCCTAGAGGCAATAATAATGTTATTATTTTATTTCCTTATATCATTATAAATGTTTATTATTCATGCTAGAATTGTATTATCCGAAAACATAATACTTGTGTGAATACATAGACAAACCAAACGTCACTAGTATGCCTCTACTTGACTAGCTCATTAATCAAAGGTTATGTTTCCTAACCATAGACATGTGTTGTCATTTGATTAACGGGATCACATTATTAGGAGAATGATGTGATTGACATGACCCATTCCATTAGCTTAGCACCCGATCATTTAGTATGTTGCTATTGCTTTCTTCATGACTTATACATGTTCCTATGACTATGAGATTATGCAACTCCCGTTTGCCGGAGGAACACTATGTGTGCTACCAAACGTCACAGCATAACTGGGTGATTATAAAGGAGCTCTACAGGTGTCTCCAAAGGTACATGTTGGGTTGGCGTATTTCGAGATTAGGATTTGTCACTCCTATTGTCGGAGAGGTATCTCTGGGCCCTCTTGGTAATGCACATCACATAATCCTTGCAAGCATTTCAACTAATGAGTTAGTTGCAAGATGATGTATTATGAAACGAGTAAAGAGACTTGCCGGTAACGAGATTGAACTAGGTATTGAGATACCGACGATCGAATCTCGGGCAAGTAAAATACCAATGACAAAGGGAACAACGTATGTTGTTATGCGGTCTGACCGATAAAGATCTTCGTAGAATATGTAGGAGCCAATATGAGCATCCAGGTTCCGCTATTGGTTATTGACTAGAGACGTGTCTCGGTCATGTCTACATTGTTCTCGAACCCGTAGGGTCCGCACGCTTAAGGTTTCAATGACAGTTATATTATGAGTTTATGAGTTTTGATGTACCGAAGTTAGTTCGGAGTCCCGGATGTGATCACGGACATAACGAGGAGTCTCGAAATGGTCGAGACATAAAGATTGATATATTAGACGGCTATATTCGGACACCGGAAGTGTTCCGGGTGATTTGGAGAAAACCAGAGAGCCGGAGGGTTACCGAAACCCTACCGGGAGAAGTAATGGGCCATATGGGCCTTAGTGGAGAGAGAGGGGGGGCAGCCAGGGTGGGCCGCGCGCCTCCTCCCCCCTGGTCCGAATTGGACTAGGAGAGGGGGGGCGGCGCCTGTCGTGGTTCTAAGCCTGACAGTAGAGTGGGGGGTAGGTATGGAGAGGCAAGGTCCTAGCTATGGAGAGGTTGTAAACACAAGGGATGTACGAGTTCAGGCCCTTCTCGGAAGAAGTAACAGCCCTACGTCTCGGAGCCCGGAGGCGGTCGAGTGGATTATGAGTATATGAGTTACAAGGTGCCGACCCCTTCTACCTGTGGAGGGGGTGGCTTATATAGAGTGCGCCAGGACCCCAGCCAGCCCACGTAGGAGAGGGTTTAAGGTGAGTTAAGTCCGGGGCGTTACTGGTAACGCCCCACATAAAGTGTCTTTACTATCATAAAGCCTACTTAATTACAGGCCGTTGCAGTGCAGAGTGCCTCTTGACCTTCTGGTGGTCGAGTGAATCTTTGTGGTCGAGTCCTTCAAGTCAGTCGAGTGAGTCCCTCGTTGGTCGACTGGAAGGCGACCTCTTCTAAGGGTGTCCTTGGGTAAGGTACTTAGATCAGGTTCGTGACCCTACCCTAGGTACATGACCCCATCATTAGCCCCCGAATGGATTGAGGCTTCGAGTGAGGAAGGAGTTGATGTCGTTTCAGATTAACCTTTGCGCTCTGGTCGTGCGTTGTTCTGGACCAAAAAATCTCTTCGTCGATGGTGAGCAACTTGTCTTCAGTCGACTCGATCCATTCTCTTCTTTCGTCGAGTGATCTTTCGGGTTTCGACGATCCCCGAGCGACGGATCGCGGGAAACTCCGCGTCTGACAGACTGATCTGCCGTTCGCGGATTCCGCGGGATGCGAAATTTGGGGACGCGCACGAAGTGGAGCGGACCGCGGCGTTCGGATGGGACGGGACATAGACGCCTCGATCTCCGCGCCGCTTTCTTCGCCACGTATCCCGTCTGCATAACTGTTCCCGGATATGATTAGATCGACCGGGCCCACCTGTCATCCACTCGGAAGGGACCTTATAAATGCGCCCGGCGAGGATTTCTGTGTTGTGCCTCAGCATTCTCTCTCTCTCTGCTCCCTTCGCCCCCGTCCAGCGCGCTCGCTCTCGCCCCCGCACAACTTCCCTTCGCGCATCTCGCCGGCAACCATGGCCAAGGAGAAGACGGCGGCGCTGGAACGTGCGAAGAAGGCATCGGCGTCGGAGAAGGCAAAGGGGAGATCTACCAGCCGCGGCGGGTCCTCGTCCAGATCCCGCCTGCCGAAGGGCTGGGTCCAAGGAGACTGGATCCAGTCGACCATCACAGAGAAAGACCTCCTCGACATGGCCAACGAGGGCTTGATCCCTCATGGAGCTGCGAGGCTTCCGGGGAAGGAGTGGCAGCCCCAGCCAGAAGAGGGTGAGTGTGTGCTCTTGGCAACCCATGTTGATCGTGGATTTTCTTTGCCGCCAAGTATTTTCTTCCGTGGCTTCTTGAACTTCTTTGGAGCGCAGCTCCACCACTTTACCCCAAATTCTATCGCCTATCTTGCCGCATTTGTGTCCATGTGTGAGGGTTTCCTGGGCTGTCGACTGCACTGGGGTTTGTTCAAGCATATATTCACGTGTCGCTCTCAGACCGTGAAGAAGGCGAGCCCAGGCGATGAAAGAACCCGAGTCGTCCAAATGTGTGGGGGCTGGGGATCCAGGTGAGGAATAAGAGCACCTTCCCGCCCATGACCTTTCCCGAGTCAGTCAGAGGCTGGCAGTCGACTTGGTTCTACTGCCAGGACCAGTCGACGCCGGGGCAGTCGAGTGGACTCCCACAGTTTACCATGGACCGAGTGAACAAGCCTTCCTCTCTGAAGTTGATTCCGGAGGAGAAAGCTGACGTGAAGATGTTGATGGAGCGCGTGGTGCAGCTGGTTCGGGAGGGAGTGACGGGCATGGATCTCCTGGAGGTCTTCCTTAGGCGTCGCATCCAGCCCCTGCAGTTCCGGAGCCACTGCATGTGGTTGTACTGTGGAACTGAAGACGAGACTCGAGTCCATCCGGAAGCAGTCGATGATGTCACTCTGGAAAGATGGATGGTAGCCGTTACCGGAAACAAGGACAACCCACGCGGAGCCCGAAGGATTCCTCCACTCGACCACAATAGCGATCCAAACAAGGTACGCTTGCTCTGCTCTCCACTGTGTTCTTGTCACACTTATTTCTGTTTATCCTGTCGACTGGTCGATTGATCCTTGTCTTGATATCTGCTAGGCCCTCACCGAGCTGTACTCGATGCCCAATGGGGCACAAGCCCCGACTGAGGAGGGTGAGGCGAGTGGGGGCGAGAGCCAGGAAGAGGAGGAATGGGACTCGGACGTTGCAGATGATGATGATGATGATGACGATGATGGTGGTGATGAAGATGACGTTGAAGACGAGGAAGAAGAGGAGGAGGAGGTCGTACCACCGCGCTCGGAAAGGCGGTCGAAGCTTGTCCACGACCCTTCGACTGAACGTGGTAAGGGGGTTGCGACCGCTGCTCAGTCGACCAAACGCCCTCGGACCACCTCTCCAGTGCCGACTGAAAAGGCGCCGAAGCAGCCCAGGGCGGCCTCGTCGAAGCCGATCAAGCTCCTGCCGAAGATGAAGGTGTCCATCCCCACCATATCAGGGTAACCGTGCTGCTTAAGTCTTCTTATTTTGTGTGAACTTTGTCTCTGGTCGGCGCTGAAGTTAGTCGACTGATCCTTTGGAGTTGCAGTGCTGCTACTTCTGAAACCTCAGCCCGGGCTGATGACCACGAGATGGAGGACGCAACAACTTCGAAACCAGGTACTGTATTCTTAACGCCGTTCTTAGTCGACTGACTCGCGATCTCTGATCCTGATTCTTCTCCGTAGCTCCACCCAATGTTGTTATCGATCTCCCTGATGATGATGAGGATGAAGAACCACTGAAGCGCAGGAGGAGTCGGAAAGCGTCCGCCAGTAAGGTGCCTCAGGATGTGACGGCGCCTGAGATTCTGACTGCGGAGGAAGAGAACACCACTCGACACACGGTGTCCTTCGCAGATCCATTGACGAGTGCTCAGCAGGCCTCCCTCTTCACGACGCACCATGTCCCAGAGGACCAAGCTGGCGCGGCGAAGGAAGCGATACGTCAGGCGGGAATCATGATGGAGCAGTTGAAGACCATCCGGGATGCGAGCCAGGCAGCTTATGACGCCAGTTCTGCCCTCCAAAGCAATGTTCAGGTCAGTCGACCACCGTTTGTTCTGTTGGATATGCTACCAAAAACTTTTCCTTTCCGGAATTTATAGTAGTCACCCACTGGGTGTGTCGATTAAACTCCGTGTTAGCGGGGGCACGCTGAGTGCACCCGCTGGGTGTAGTCCCCAAGGCTAAGGTCGACTGCTGGCAGTCGGCCTTAGGCTTTATGATGTCAATCTTTCTGTCAGTCGACTATGTCGACTGGATTTCACAAACCGGTGGGGGCACGCTGAGTGCACCCACTGGGTGTAGTCCCCGAGACTGTGGTCGACTGCTTGCAGTTGATCACAGTCTTAAAGAATACATCTCTCTTTTTTTTGAGGTCGACTGGTCGACTTTATCTTCAACAGGATTAGTGGGGGCACGCTGAGTGCACCCACTGGGTGTAGTCCCCGAGACTACGGTCGAATGCTTGTATTCGGCTGTAGTCTTAGAAACGTGTGTTTTTTCCTTTTTCACTCTGAAGTGAATTATATTTGACATTTAGTCGATTGGTTCTTCGCAGAACTCTTGTGATCTTGTGGCTCGCTACTCTGAGCTGGAAAACAAGCACACTCAACTCGAGCTGAGCTTGAAGCTGGTTCAGGAGAAGCTGACGAAGGCAAAGGAGGAGACCGAAGGTATGTTTGGTGAGACCCTGACGACTGCTTTTCCCCTTGCTTGTTTCAAAATCTGACCTTGCTGTAACTTGCAGGTAAGGTAAGGGAGGCCCAATAGAAGAAAGACCTCGAACTAGCTGAGAAGATCAAGCTTGCTGACGAGAAGTTAGCTTCAGTCACCAAGCTTGAACAAGACAATACCAATCTGAAAGCTGCTCTTGGGATCGCCAACAAGGAGGTCAGTCGACTAAAAACTGATAAAGCTGCCCTGACCGACCAAGTCAGCAAATTGACTGGGAAGAAAACTGATCTGGAGGCCTTCCTGAGTGGTCTTGCCAAGAAGCTGTTTCTTATGCTTGAAGGTAAACCTCTATGCTTGGCAAACATTTCCAATTGTGGTTTTTCCATTCGACCATCCCCTTGACTTAGTGATCATCCTTGCAGAATTTTGTCAAAACTTTGAAGAAGAAACTAGCCGGCTGGAGCCAAACCTCGACCCCGTCAATTCTCCGGTGAACGACGAAGTTGCCATGGATGTTTTCCGACTGGAGTCTCGTGTTGCAGCTGTCGTGGACTATCTCGCAAGGCTGAAGGCCGCCACATCTCGCATCGACTCGACGCTCTGGCCTGAGGAGACACTTCAGAATGACCTTGAGTCGCTGATGGCCCGCTTGAACACGATCCCTGGTCGAGTGCAGGAATGGAAGAAGTCCTCGGCTCGGTGTGGTGCAGATGTTGCTCTGTGTCTGGCCCGAGTCCACTGTAAAGATGCGCGAGAAGAGAAGCTGGCGGCTCTTCGGGTGGCCAACACCAAGAAATACGACTTCAGGTCCTTTATGGAAACTTTCCTTGCAGCTGCCACTCGGATCGCCAACGGGATTGACCTTGATGAATTCGTTGCACCTTCCAGCCCTCCACAGGAGGGGTAAAAAACTTCTTCTGGCTCGACGCTTTAAATTTGCCTCGGTATGCCGAGTGGAATTGTAACCGATAAACCTTAACAGGCTTAACGCCTGAGCACTTTCGGTTCCTTTAGATATCGATTCAAACTTGAATTTGGTGCTTGAATATGATTGCCTTTGGCTCGAAATGTCTTTTGCAGGTTCAAAGCAAGGCGCCTTTACTGCAATCGACTTATTCTTTAGTCCACTTAGGCGAGCACTGGGCTGCGGCTAAGCCTCCGAGTGGAAGCCCGGCTTACCACTCGGTAGGATTTCTATAACTTAGGCGAGCACTGGGCCGCAGCTAAGCCCCCGAGTGAGAGGTCGCTCTTCACTCGGTAGGATTTTTTTAACTTAGGCGAGCACAGGGCTGCAGCTAAGCCTCCGAGTGAGAGGGTTGCTCTTCACTCGGTAGGATTTTTGTAACTTAGGCGAGCACAGGGCTGCAGCTAAGCCTCCGAGTGAGAGGTTTGCTCTTCACTCGGTAGGATTTTTGTAACTTAGGCGAGTGCTTGGACTGCAGCTAAGTCTCCGAGTGAGAGGGTTGCTCTTCACTCGGTAGGATTTTTGTAACTT